>NW_021849866.1:4047341-4050992 GCF_003651465.1 Formica exsecta | reverse complement strand
TGCGGCGCGCCTCGTTTCGCAAAGAGAGACGATAAAGTCTCTTCTCTCTTGCGCCATGTGTTTCCCCGATGGACTGTTTGGGACAACGATCGAAATGATTACGCGAGTTAAATTTCAGTTAACATTCTGTTAGAATTTTCGGTTATATTACATTATATGAGATATAAATAATCTTTTTATAATATCAATCAATTCGTCTCATTATTCTGTGTACAAAGGTACTGAGAGATAAAATCATTAAATATTTCGCGATAATTTCACATTTTATGTCACAATATGTCAAAATAAATAATGAAATATCTCGCGAAATATTCACTTTTTAATAACTTAACTATTGACCAAACCAGTGATGTTTTTATTTGATTTCAATTCCTTTTATATGCAGAACGATTAGAGGAATCGATATATGTAAAAAAAAAAATTATAGTTAAAAATATGATGATGATGATGTTCATATCTCTCAAGCAACTATAACAATAAAAAATGTTCATCATCATCCAATACATCTTTTTGGAACATTATATATAATGCAATTTGTTTGATAAAGTTTTTCTTCTAATTAGCCTATAATTTCGAAGATACTAATTATTATTACGGTGCATCGCGTGTAGAAGAGATTTCGAGTGTGATAGATTTTTCAAGTTATCTTAACACGAAAAGAACTTTATTTATGTACATCGATAACATCGCAGATAACATGACAATAGGATAATTTTGTACGACATAACTCGAAGTGAAAAGACTCGTACAATAATCGAGCTGTACGAGGTATTTGCTGCGCGGGAGATACACAGACTGGTATATCCCCGGGGTTTTAAAGTCGCACCGCGCCGAGAGCGGCGGAGCACGTGAGAGCGAGAGAAAGAGGCGTTTTATCTGGCCCGAGAGCGAGGCTTATTGACCTGCTGTTAACCGCCGGCCGCGCCGACTTTGCGGCCTTAAAGCGCATTCGCGACCTCGAAGAAACCGGCCGGGAAAGCGCGTTGTCCGCAAATTGGATGGTCTTTAAACATGCTAAAAAATTGCAAAAACTTGAAGGCTTTTCCATCTCGAAATTAAAAAAAAAAAAAAAAAATTATCGCACTATCGACGACGGCGAAGACCATTTATTTTCATTATTGCCTGTCCTATTAGACGCCTCATATGTATGGGGACACACCGTACATATGATGCAATAGCTTTTTATCTCGCGGTAAACCCGGTTTCAAACTTTTAAACGAACACACTAACTTATAGCGAAGTGTTCGAATGAATCGTTCGTAGATGAAGCTAGACGAGTCCATCGAAACGCGCTTTCCAGATATAACACTGATTAAAATTCATGAATCGCGCGGCGCACGATAACGCGATAACGCTTGTAATAGAGATCTGGCAAGATTGAAGGAAATTTTACAAAAAAAGTCAATGGAAATTCACGACGGTGTATATTAATCAAAATTAAAATGCACGACGAATATATTTGCAACTTTATTTCGCGAAACATGTTATATAATTATATTTATCTCGTACAAATTTGCAAATCTTGTATTTTGCGTAAAAACGTCGTTCGCATTATCGATTTAATATCATGTTTTCACGAGACACTTCTAATCAAGTGTAAGTTTTAGTATTTAAATGATAATCATTCTTATCTCTCCCATTCAAAGTGATTAAATTTTCCAAACACGGACACTCATTTTGATACGAAAAGTAAGATTATTAAAAAAGGCCTTACCGTTATCATTAAATATGTTTAAATCTTATTATTAAATTATTATAATTTATCATTCCTTTTCGTTCGTCAAAAAATTACGAAAACTACAAATTTATTTTACGTATAAACGTTTATACTCAAAAAATAATTTCATCTATTTTACATATAAATTTTCTATATTATGTATATATAATATTAGCAATAATAATATTAATAAATTTATATAATTAATTTATAATAATATAGTTATTTAATATAAGTATCAAGAAGTAATTTTAATATTTAGTTCGAATCTCTCTTACTTGTTTTCAGTTCCATATATCCGAAAAATGACAAATTTGACGTGATCGATTGACAATAATCGATAACATTCCAGACAGTGTCGGAATCGTTTTTTCACTTCCTTCGAAATAAAGTCTCTTAAAAAACACATCATGGTCGATAAAGATAAGTTTACAAATGCGATGCACACGTGTCTTTGCGTACTTTGCGTGGGCGTCTGAATGCTTGTATAATCTTAACGAGTGCCTTCGCAAAGTCCCACGATCGGTGCTCCCAGCGCGCTGTTCATTCACGTGTTATATAGGATGTAGCCGACGATATCGCGTGCACCAGTCTAACTCTGACCGAATTACAGCATTCGTGATGAGAAATGGCAAATAGTTGTCAAAATTGTTTCGTTTGTTGGCACAAGGAAATAGTTTGAATCTAAGAAGATCTTTACGTGATCTCCCGATGTTGTTGCTGCGCGCAAGTTTGACATTCTTTCTAGCAGATAACGTGCATTTATTTCCTTTCTATTGTATCTTTCTCTTTTTCCGCTTGTTGAATAAAATTTTAAATAAAATTCGATGCGCATGAACAGGATATGATTATGCTTCTTAAATCTGTCACACGTTTGACACACTATTATTTAATTAGAATATCATTAAAAATTAGTGTACCAATATTTATATATGTACTACAATAATTGTCCGATCTGTGATTTCAACAATTTAGCACTCTCGAAACCTCGATCAAATATTTAAAACAAGCTTTAAACAAGTCACACAAATATATCGCAGAAAATGTTTAAAAATACAACTACGAATAAAATTTTACTATGAAAAGTGGCGATCATCGAAATGGCTTGCGACAGTTTTTTAGTATTTTTGTAGTATTTTTTTTTTCTTTTTTTATCGTAAACGCGAATGACCTCGCAATAACTACACCGAGAGAAAAAAATAGTTGCCGTTATCATAAATTATAGTTATTTTTGGCAGCAACTACACTGAGAAAAAAAAGTTGTTAACTTGACTAAATGCGTTCAACTAATTATTATTTCTTTAATTGAAATATTTAAGTATTTAAATTAAATACGACATATTAAATCTAACATGATGTATTTGACTTAAGTACTTAAATATTTCAATTAAAAGAATGATAATCAGTTGAACGCATTTAGTCAAGTTAACAACTTTTTTATCTCAGTGTATATTTAAGGTTATTATTATCAATATTATAATAGTAATAACTATAAAAATATAGAAATCTCAAGTATATTTTTTTTTTACTATATAATTACGATTAAGAGGATGCCGGACCGTCCTGTTTTACCGGCCATAATAATTATATATTTGCTTAATATAAGGGTTTTGCGGTGTGTACGTGCAAAATAGGATACCTCTCCACTCGGAAATGCATGAAGGAATATAAGTGAACGTTTGAAAATGTATTTGAAAGCCTAGTAAGAAACATTTCGGTGTGCAAAATGTTGCATAGTAAAATCTTTTTTATAAAGCTTCTAAACTCACTTCTCCAAGTTCACTAATACTCTTTGATAAAATGCCGAGTGCGGAGTTCACTTGTTAGGCACGTGCAGGTTGCAGGTTTTTTATATTAAGAAAATGTTGACGGCAGAAGCCGATAACAAAACTGTAATTTTTAAATTTTTTTCACTTTTCATATGAAATCATAAA
>NW_021849866.1:4029219-4041474 GCF_003651465.1 Formica exsecta | reverse complement strand
AACTGTTATTTTTTAATTTTTTTTTACTTTTCATATGAAATCATAAACCCCGCACTCCGTTATTATGTATACTTTAATTATGGAAAAGGATATCTATAATCCTATAATCAACAAAAATATTTTGCAATCCTACTAATATTCGCATTCTGTCGGTATCCGGCATCTTCTTAATCCTTTTTCTTACATACGGCATAAACCCCGCACTCCGTTATTATGTATACTTTAATTATGGAAAAGAATTTGTTGATATCTATAATCAACAAAAATATTTTGCAATCCTACTAATATTCGCATTCTGTCGGTATCCGGCATCTTCTTAATCCTTTTTCTCAGTGTATTACATACGGCGTGACTTGACGAGCTGCAAAAATCGCGCGTGTTTAAAAACACGGAAGCATTAAAGCTCCCCGCGCTCGCGTTTTGTGATTGCACGCCAACGACAGAGAACTCAATAATAGAGATTGGGTTTGCGCGTCACGTTTGCATTGTATCTTTAAACGACGTCAATTTCTCGTACCTGCCAATTATCGGTTCCAAAATTCTCTTCCTCTCGGCCCGTTCTTCCGCTCTCTATAGCCGAGGTTTCCGCAATAGTTTCGCACGCGTATGCATAATTCGTAATTGGCCTTCCACTGCCACTGCGGGATAGAAATCATCGACGTGGTTTATATATCCATCGCGTTCATCTATCTATATCAAGCACGCAGATCTGCTTCAACATCAGATGTATGACAACCCCACACAGACAATCGAACGATAGTTTCATCCGGCACGATTATCACATTAGAGATATCGGGAGATATCTTTTTAGCGAATTCCCGGTAATTCGTATATACATATCAGATTCACGATATAAATTCGGCGCGATTCAAAGACGGAGAATATGAACTATATTGAGCTGCGAGATACATGTATCTCGTTCAAAAAATGGCATATGAAGGGATTATAAATGTTCACTCTCTATCTTAAGCTGATACATGAAAATTCTACAGCAAACTATATCTAGCTTAATCACTCGTGTCCTCGAGATGTAAAAGAGAGAATAAGATAAAAATAATAAGAGAACGTGAAAATAATCTATCGCAAGCATTTGTCGCCGGGTTTGATTGCGAATGGCGCAGCGGCGGCCAAAGCGCGACGATTAAGCACCGCTTGAGTGGATCAAGCGTGGGCAAAGCCCATTGGGAGACAATAAAACCGGCGCCTCCGCCAGACGCTTCTGGAATCCGGCCAGATCGCTTCGCGCGACTAATGGTCGTTGACGACGTCCATTAACCCGGACTAACCATATTCGTCGCAATGGGAAAGGGGGACGTTTCACGCGATCGATGGGATTTACCACAAGACACCCGGTATATACGAACAAGATCCCACTGCATTGTATATAATATTTATGTGACATATACATATATAATATAGACACACATAACACACACGAGAAATGTACATTAATTTGCAAATACTTTATTAATAAATTCTACGATTCAAATATTAATATTGTTATTGAAACACGTATCATTAATTTTGTCATCAAAAGAAAATTATTATTGCTATCAATGATAAAATAGATACTAAAACTTCCAAGTGAGTGAATATAGTAAAAAAAATGTAATGTACATAAATTAATTTCGTAATACGCGTGGATATTAAATAATTAATTTTCCTCCTCTTCCTCCTTTCCATACATATTTCCTATATATTATAATATCAAATTATACTAGTAATGTTTGTAATAATTTCAAATTTTCAATAGATTTCTACAAAAAATCCGTATGTTTTCTATTCTGGGTAATTTGTTTTTAGACTTTTTTCTACAAATTTTGTCATTAAAAGTACATTTCTGTTTTCATCTTATTTTAAAATAGATATAAATCTTTCTCGTTTATTAAGCAATAAAAACTATTCAATTAACAGTTTAACAAACTTTTGAATTCTCTCCTGCCACGTCTCACCGTTCCTGAGTAACCTTACAATTATTATAAACATGTAAATATTTGAGGTCAATATTTTCTATTTGTATTTATTTGCCCTTAAAGCACCTGGATAATTCTCTATGACGAAAGACGGTTACTGGCAGTTACGAGTGAGAAGTGGCAAGTGATATCAACTAAAGTCATTTGTTAACAGACAAAGAGACGAGTGTTAAAAGAGAAATGTGAGAGAATTATATGTGTAATATTTTTATCTTATACATTATTTTATATATTCCATATCCATGATAATTTTTTGTCAGTGTATTAATTTAATTTAATTAAGAAATATCAAATTTTGAACAAGTTTTAGAGTATATATCAAATTTCATAAAAAAGTTTTTAATTAATAAACGAAATAATAGAGATCAATATATGAGCCTGAATTACGATTACGCGTGAAGTTTTAAGTGAAAATGATACAAAATATTAGCTTTTTTATCTTTTAAATTCCAAATATTACTAGCGTTTCAAAAAACAATTATACATGAACGTGTTCTACTTTCAATAAATTAAATTATCCATAAAAAAAAAATGTTAATATGTCACTTGCAGTTATAACACGCACAATAATTTCGTTTATGCCATAAAAACTACATATATGTTGAAAAAAAAGTTTGTCATTCGACTTTGACATAAAAAAGATCGTTAATATGTAATGATTGAAAATTATTTGTCAATATTTAATGTAATTTTGCTTCTATTTCTAGAGACACATTAATAAAAAATTGCAATAATTTAAATAATCGACAAAAAACAATAATATATAAATAATTAAAGAAAATGGATGAGAAGGCAAGTATCGAACCGCTGGGAAAAAAAAATAAAGTCAAAAGTAAGTAAAAAAATATATGTTTTTACAGAGAAAGATTTAGGTATAAAAGAGCAAAAGTTACACACAATATTACGAAATTAACATTCGTTAGCATTAAAAATAACATTAAGTATGTTTTTCATCAAAATTGTAAATATTATAGATTACTGTTTTCCGTTTTTCTCTTTGACCGTTTGACTCAGCTAGAGATTTAAATTTTATTTCTATAGTGTACTGATATCACCCTATAAAAATATATTATGTATAAAAATATATTATTTGTAATGTGGCATAAATTTAAAAAAATTCCTTTTTTATAGAATATTTTGAAGAAGTAGCAGAAGGATTTGAATATTTACACAGATTTAAATGTAGCATATGCGGAATGCCAGTAGAACTGTTTGAGCTATTCCTGCTACACTTACGATGGGTACATCCTGAACTGTTTAAAAACAAATACAAATACAAATTCTCCGAATAAATTCTCAATAAATCCATCTCTATCAAATAAGCATTCTCGGAATCGGCCTTTTATACTTTTCATTTCTCCCCTATATCTTTCTTTCTCTATTTTTTTTTTTTTGCTTTTTCTCGCAATTGAAATCAATAATTGTTAAAACGGACATTGTATTTCCGATATTCTTGCTAATATTTTTGATACCGCGATTCTCGCACAACAAGAAAGATACTTGCTTTCAATTATATCATGATGAGATAATAATTTCTATCAATATATATGTATCCACCTATCTAAGAATATATATGTTATATAAGTAAATTTTATTAGCTATCACATATTATTATATTCATCGAATTCGCTCGCAAAAGACATTGATATACAAAACACCAAGCGCTGCGAATATGCAGTTCAAAAAAATTAATATAATGGCAATATAATGGATAACATAATAGAAAAAAACGGTTGAACATTAACGATCTGCAACGATATAAATTTGAACAATGCGATTTTGAACATGCGATAGTGAATTGATCTTAATATCTTTAAATATCGACTTTGAGAACATTTTAAATCCGTTAATTTAAAAAAGTACCGATTTACCGATTTTACCATTAAAATGTTTTATAAAAATAATCCAGAAACAATTTTTTTTCCTTTACAAAAATACGTAGAAAAAATCGTTTTTTTCTTTTTTTTATGAGATTCGCCTATCGTCTTAATATTACACATATTATTAATATTAACATATATACCTAAATTTAATTTTATTTAATGTATTTATAATTAATTAAAGAAACATTAAATAACCTAAAATCTAGTGTATATATATTTATTAATACATAATATAATATTATTGATATACTAATAAAAAATGTGTAATAACATTATTACATTTAAAAGATGTGTAATAACATTATTACATCTAAAATTAACATATATTGTAAAAATCGATGTAACATATAATGTGAAAATCGAATGTTCTGTGCCATATTTCGAATTTTAAATTTATCATTGATAAACAAAAGTATTTTACGACATAGCCGCATAAAATGTTAAGATAATGAAACGACTATAAAAAATGATAACAACCAATTTCCCATATATGATGTCGCATTATCTAGTTTTAAATTTATACATGAAATTTCGGCAGCTGTCTATATCTCTCTGACTTTGTTTATTAGTATCCTCGATATGAAAAAATGAAAATAAAAATAATCTGTCACACGAAAGTTCTTTTCGTTTTTATTTGTGAACAGAGACAACCAAAGCATGTCGATTAAGGGCCGCTTGTGTGCATCAAGCGTGGACAAAATCATCGGAAGACTATAAAACCGGCCCGCCTCCGCCAGACGCATTTCTGAAATCTGTCCAAATCGTTTTGCGCCGCAGACCAGCGACTAATCGTCGTTGACGATGTCCATTAACCAAAAGTTACGATATTCGGCGAAGCAAAAGAGGGACGTTTCACGCGATCGATAAGATTTACCGTAAAACACTCCGACATAGTCCGTTCATATATCACGCATCCCCGCATTACATACAATATTCATGTGACATATTTGTGTACGATGTATGCAACTATATAACATGGAAATGTATTAATTTGCAGATATTTAGAAGATAAATTCTACGAGGTGCAAATATTAATAATACATAAATACATAATACATAATATATAAATATTATTATTACATAATTGATATCACGCATTATATGCATATTGTGAACTGTCATAAGATTAATAATTCTATTACTTTCAAGCGTATAAAAAGTAAAAAAATGCAATATCTATATTAATTTTGTAAAATAATTCTTCTCGCACACGTATACAATATTGTATCATAATATTAAGTTTCGAACGGAAAAAATGTTAGAGATAATATTATAAATTTAAAATTTTTGTCATTTAAAATTCATGCTTCGTAATTTATATATATATATCGATATCTATAATTCGGGAATTGTATGAAAACATCCGAAAACATCAAGATCGCGCAATCGTAAGAAGAACGGTTATCATAAACACGTAAGTATTTGAACTCAATATTTACTTGCTCTTTTATCTGTTCTCACACGGAATTACCTTGTGGTTAGCGACAGTAGTGACAAGAGACAAGTGGCAACATGTCACAATGGCCAAAATCTTTGTTAATATAATGGATAAAAAACTAATGCTAAAAGAAAAGTGAGAAAATTACATATTTATATTTTATATGTTTCTACGTGTTATTTCTACTTATAATATATAGAATGCTAAGAAAAAAAAAGGATTAAAAATTCATAAAGCAGATTCATATTCAATAAAGAAAAAAAAAATGTTTAGTAAATCTATAATTATATGTCCAAAAAAATTTACTTTATTAGATTATGATTCAATCCTATTGTTTTTAGTCGCACAGAAAAAAGGATAATTTAAATAGTCGATGGAAAATGGTTGTAAAGACAGTTAGAAAAAATAATGGAGGAAGAAAAAGATAAATAAATCCAAGAGACAAAAAAGTAGTAAAAAATATTTTTCAAGAAGAGATTTATGCATGGAAAAACGAGATATGTATACACGTTCCAGCATTAATGTGTATTTAATTTCATCAAAATGGTAAAATTTATATAATCTTTAATTTCCACCCTTTTTCTCATCCTCTTTCTCCCAGATCTTTGCATTTAAATCTTGTTTCTTATATATATATATATTATATATATCTTACTATACAAATACACTTTATAACACTTTGCGATACAAATTTCAAAAAATTATTTTCTAGGTATTAACAAAGATGAACAATACAACGATTAAACGAAAGATAAAGATACTGTAAATGCAACAGACGGTTTGAATACACGATCGATTCTGATGAACATGCACAAGAATTCACGCTAAGTATCGGCAGGCTGCAACCAGAAACATTCACGGGTGTCGGAAACAGTAAATATTTAGTTACCTTCCATACAATAAAAAATACGATTATATAAGAGGTCTCCGACTATACGTGTAGAAAAATCGCGTCATAATGTTCGTCGTGATTACGAATGCAGTTGGAGACAGGACGATCGCGGGAATCGAATTTCGCAAATATTTGCATGTGCCGTATGCAAGATTTTCAAAGCTCTCACGCATACAATGCACACAGTCCTGACTACAAAGTAGCGCTATTAAGTAGACGAGTCATCTTCGGGATTTGATCGAATCGATGGCGATAACCAATAGCGGTCTTCTATCTTACTTCTTCCGCGTCTCCTTCCCATCCTCCTATCCATTCGCGATCGGAGACTCGCTCTCGTGAGACAGAGGTTACATCTAAACTTCCGTGCTTTGTTATTAATCACGATAGAAAATATTAAAAATTATAAAAATTTGTTTAGAACCAAGAATCGTGATAGACCCACAAATAAATCTATAATTTTTTCTATTACACCACTTTTTAATCTTTTGAAGAATCTTTATAATATTAAAAAAAATAATAGTGTATTAGATTAATATAATTTTATCAAATTTAGAGTACGCTAAATTATTTCTCATCTGATAAAATTTATTCGATGAAGCAGTATCACTTCTATCGCAATAGCTATAAAAAGTTAAGCTGCTAATATTATCCTAAAAATTAATGACTAATAATCTCATCGACGAAAGATGTAGCCGATGCGTGACTATCGCTATTTCCACCGATGCTACTTTTCATGTTGAGTTTTGTATCACTGACGAAATTCATGACATCGTAAGAAATAAATTTCACACTCGATGATATATCGATATTGAGATACTCTCGTTCGTCTTTATATATTGATCGAATGTTTTATAGAAAACCAACAAAAAAAGTATAAATTTAATGCAGAAAACCAGTTCGAAATTTTATTGCTGGTTCAAGAAGCGCGAAGTTCAAGATCTTATCGCACATATGAATTATCGGCTTCCAAGCATTTTATATATACATAGCGCGTCTTTATCATTATTGATAATTACATAATTGGCATTTATGCAAATACGTGTGCACAAATAATGGAATGTTTAATTGTTGTCCTGGTTAACGAGAGAATCTCAAGTGTCTATACTCGCAAAGACGTATTTTTCACCAAGATTACGTGCGCAAATACGGTTATTGCCGTTATCGCTACTGTCGCTTATATGAATCAGCGTCAAATTGCTAGAACAAACTTTACGAGATAGCTGTGAATAAAAGTGCCGTGCTACGAAGCTGTTGTTATCTTGAAGTTCAATTCGTATTTTGCGACGAATTTGTGAAATTGCCAAGTCACATTTCGTTATATCCGCAGATAGCTATAATCTAAGTTTATTGAAATGCACAGACACTCTCATTTTTAAATTATTAATCGTTGCGTATGTGAAATGTTTTTATATATAAAAAGTACCTAAGCTTGGATTAATATTTTGTTCGACACACACAGTCCATATTTTTTTCTAAAATTTTCTATAAACCATCTTAGTCAAAGAATTCGTATATAAAAATTATATAAAATAGTATATAAAATAGTATAAGAATTAGTATATAAAATAGTATAAGAATTCGCAATTTTTCATTATTATTACAGAACATGGATCATATAAATTCCATCTTCGTATGAAAATCGTTAGTACTTGAAATCAATGATACCCGATCGGCATTTTTAAAGTGACAAAATACAAAACAATTGAGTGAAAGTTAAATAAAAGAGTCGCCCCATTGTTGGAACATATCAAGCCAATTGAGAAGACAGGTCGCGTGACTACAGCCTCTTTCTCTTATCGACGAAATCAATTTAGAGCTCGTCGTAACTCTCCGGAAGGGTAATGCGATCTCTCGCAAAGACTGAAGTTTCCCAAACAAGTTCTATTAAGATTAACTGAAGAGGAAAATTTTTATTATCCGTTTGCTTTCCTAAACCTTAATTCAATTTATCGATCGTGCATAGCTCTAGAGAACTATCAAAGACAATATTTTTTATTAGATCATATTGTGCGTACGTTGTCAAAGAAAATATATTATGTATATCATATTTGCCTCGTATTGAGAAATTTTAATTTAATAAAATCATAAATAAACTCATAAATTCGAAATCAATAATACGAGATTAATAAATTAACACACATTTGATTATGCCATTAATGTCAATATATCATAGAATTTGATTTCTCTGATAGAAATGCTAGGTCTATGGAAATTTAAATGTTTTCATTTGATTAAAATAAAATCATGAAAATAGTGAAAAAAAATATTAATAACTAAATAAATATTGATTGGAGTATTAAATGCTTCTCAATTATGTCTTTTTTACTAGAAAGTCACTGGTGTAAATCTGACATCTGAGACGCAATGATTTAAGATATATTTCTCTTCGCCGAGTTTTATTAATTTATCTAAAGCAATCTTACGATATAAATTACCGTGGCTTTATTGTCCGCTAGTAAGACGCACTGTAATTACGATTAGGTTTCCGAAAAGTGCTGTAGCCGTCTCGATTTCTCTCTCCCATCTTTTATTCCGTCATATATCTTTCTCTCTCTCTCTCTCTCTTTCTCTCTAGTTACGAAGATTTCGTTTCCTCTTGTCTCTCGCGTCGTATCTGCGGGTCGTTGATATCGCTCGTCTTGTTTTCTCGGATAACGCGCATGCAGCGGCCGTCTGCGACGCGAAACGCGGCGTACGCACTGTGTGCGTGCCCGTGATAATAATTATTGACAGATGCGACCGACTAATGCGGCTTTCGTCTAACTCGCCAACGGCGACGGATTGTTTCACTGATGAAGACGCGAACTCGGCGATAAATCGTCACCGGACGCGAGCACAGCTAGAAATTTACATTTTAAAATCGCGATAACCCATTACTTTATAGCAATTTTCAGTAAAATGTAATACACAAAACATTAAATTACTAGAAAAATTCTTGACAGTTTTAATTCTTACGATATATTCTCATATGCAAATCGATATCGATTACTTCATGATATCGAGATGCAAGCAAGCTGTTCATGCCACAATATATTTATTGTTATTTATGTTATGAATCATACATACACACATAGTACGTTAATCAATATCCGCTGAACCTAATATTTTTATTTTAACACTAATTGATAAATTAAAACTATGCATCGGGTCGGTCTTTTAATTAAAAAGATAGCTTACTAAACTTTTCCATAAATTTTAATATTTTCTATTATGCACTGCTTTTGAAAATTTACTTTGTTATTCTTCATCATTGACAATTTTTTTCGCGAATTAATATGTATTGGACTAATTTTTCCTGAAAAAAAAATAAAAATAATTTTCTTAATATCGCAATTAAAAATACAAATGTAGTTAAATAAAATATTTTAATATAATTTAAAAATACAAACATAATAAAATAAAGAATAAATCTACATTTTTAAAATAAATAAATCAAGGAAGATATTTTCGAGCACAACGCGACGAATAACATATATAGTTTTCTCAATCTTTCAAGAGATGCATTTTCGTTAGGAATTTCCAGCAGAAATGTAGCAAGCAAACATAATCCCTTTACGTCATATCAGGGACATGAATGTTTGATTCGTTTGCAAGAAGTCACAATATAAATTGGATCACTTCTCAAATTAAATAAACGCAGGTATTGATAAAATTCGTACAGAAAAAAGCTGTATTGATACAAAATAAGTATAAACGAGAAAAATAACGACAGCTTGATAAGAAGTTAATTATGTTAGTTTCGCAATATTTTAATTATTCGTTAATCACATGAATGCTTCAAATTAGCGCGTATAAAATATATGACATAATTTCCCGTTAAAACAATTAAAGTCAGAAATTATTAAAATTAATAATACTTATATATATACTAAACATTAATTCCAATTTCCGTCATTTATAGCAAAATGTAATTGCCTCATTCGTAATTAATATGATCTCTCGACTTGACATTAAATACTGGCAAATAAATTATTCTGCCTTAATCAGCGACAAAAACGTTCATAACGCAATTTTCATCAGTTATATTCAAAGACGAAAATAAATAGAAGAAATTGTTGTAATTGCTGAAGAAGAGTATTTTTTTATCGCGAATAATAATTCTACAATTTAGAGCGGCGATAGAAGGAAAAATACCGGATAAAAATTAGAAAATTTCCAATGACAGGCGTCTTTTCAACAGTTGAAGAAAAACTTTAATGTTGTTTTTCGGTTTTACGAGAACAAGCCACAAGCTTCCGAGCGACGAGATAAGGCCGCCTTCTCGCATTTGTTTTTCCGCGATAAAAAGCGAAAGCCCGACGAATCGCGCGACTCGCGGAAACGAATAAACTGCGAATTGACATTTGAAACCGACAGAATTTTACACTTCGGACTCGGAACTATTAACGATTCACGCAGGACATGTTTATTTGGGAAAACATAAACTTGGAAATATTTTTAAAAATACAACATAAAAAATAAGAAGAGTAGAAATTTAACGTATTTAATGCAATTAACGTTTTTTAACGTATTTGTTTATGCTCGGGGAAAACTAGTGTAAAATATAATTATTATCGCTTATTATTATGAATTAGATTGAGGCGGCACTCTCTCTCTCTCTCTCTAGAAAGATAATGATATTTATATAATGATCTAATTAAAAAAAGGGGCAATAGGGAATTGCACATCGTATTGTACTACATACACTATAAACGCCCATTGTCGTTTTTTGCAATAACAAAGGTCGATCGATAAACGACATACAAACCATATATGTAACGCAAGAAAAATATTGTGACTTCCCCCACATATCCTCTCCTTCGCTAGATGCAATCGTCATAATGCACTCCTCTCTTCCTTATCTTTCGCAAATAAATTCGCTCGCGAGTAAATTAAAGTTCAACGTGCGGTACGTGCGCATTCATTCATAGAAAACCGCCTGGTGCAATTTACATTACAGCCATCTAATTTATCACGCCCTACGCCATTACGTCGAGTCCACCGGTACCAGTGTGAATAACGATTACTTATACTATACTAATATACGAAGTGTCCTGGAAAATGAGAACGAACGCGTGTATTCTCGTCACAAATTTTCAAATTCAATATTGTCTCTATAAAAAGTGTAACCGTTACTTTAATTACGACGTTACTTTAATTACGACGTTACTTAATAATGAAAATCCACGAGTTGACAAATAAAGTTTCGCAAATAAGACGGAAAAATCATTCGCTTAACTTAAAATCGATTTTGCTCTCTTACAAAGAAATTTTGTTAAATATATAGTAATTTGAGATTTATTTAATGAATTAAATATCGAGAAATAATTAGAGGCGCAATTAATATATTAAATAGAGAGAACAAACTTTTTACTAGATAAATACATATAAGTCTCCCTTGATCTTAAGAGAGACATCTTTCAAATTATATTCCATTATTGCAAAGCTAATAAAATTCATGTACATAACCAAAGTGCATTAACAGAATATATAAAAAATCTCTGAAAACGTGAAACTACATTCAAACATTTATCGATGAGATAATTATAAAATATGGGGAAAAGGGGAAAGAGCCTCTAATGTATATATTAATTTATCTATGGCTATTATTTTATTAATGCACGATGCATTGTGTGCCTTTAACAATCGTTTCATTCTTTATTAATGCGCCTCCATTCATCATATTCTTTCATTTTACAAAACGAATCGCCCGTTTCGCGGAAACGCGCTGCGACAAAATGCCAGCGCGATAAATTCTATCTAATGTACTCGTAATTAAATCCACTCCCGATATACGTAAAAGTTCATTCATAATCAAGAAACGGCCGCGCAACGTGCGCCTTTTAGCAACCTTCTAAGTATTGTTATGCAACAAGCGTAAGCGCACGCGTGCTTGTTTTAACGCACGTTAAGCCTGCATAAACGAACGGCTTTTATATGAAAAAGGAATCACACAATTTTAGATATTGTTAGAGTTCTAAACATAGAGAATTCCTGTGCCAATATTTTTACACAAAAAAATCTAAGCTCGTAATAAATAGTATGCAAAAAAAGCACACCCAGTCTAGTAAACATATAAAAAGATATATA
>NW_021849866.1:4025327-4026899 GCF_003651465.1 Formica exsecta | reverse complement strand
TATATATATATTCATATATACTAAAATTATCAAATTTAATTCTAAACTTTAGACGCGAATATTATTATAGATCGATGAATCACTAAGTCTTATTACAAGAGTTAAATTAATTCACTTTCGAAAATGAACTGTAGTAAAACACACATATATGTATATATATCTATAATTAATAATGGAAAACGTGGAAATGATTAAAAAAGAAAGCTCGCCTGCTGTTAAAGCGAAGGAAGTCAACGAGCACGTGAATGCAACTTAGAGCATAATACGTTACACTGAATGTAATAGTAACAATAGTAGCAAAATCATTCTACGTTCTACACATTTGCGTGACAAACGTACACGACAATGTTGTGTGCTCAAGTCGACAATACTGATCGCCACAATGAATCAACTCGCCTCCAGCGGGTGTTAGGCAAAATGTATTCGTGAATAACAAATAACGATTTTTCGCATACGTATTGTTTGAGAATATTTCGCGTACGCTAATACACCCGGTGTGTACACAAAAATACATATTCAAAATCATCGTTCGTTATTTGTTTTACACACGAATATATTTCGTCTAAATTCCAGATAGGCAAAAGTAGTCATTTTGATATCAAATTATATCAAAATGGCTATTATAATTACCTGGAATCTTGCTTGAAAATGGCGCACTCGATTAATCGAGTTACACAGGCGAATTCGTAAAGTATATTTCAATTTATCAAAAGATTCTTACTTTTTCTCTTTCTCTCGATACAGCTTTATCTCTTTTTTTTATCAGAAATTTTTTGAATTTTTATTTTCAATTTTGGCGTGAAAAAGCGCGCTTTTTATGGGAATAAATTAAACGCTGATAAAGAGAGTCAGAGCTCACCTTTCTCGAGAACGCCTTCAGCGACGAATCGTCCTTCCGAGGCGCGTCCACTCGCACTTCCTTCGGCGTAGCAACGCAGCGCAGTGTCCAGTGCGTAGTTACCGATGCAAGAGTCCGTTCCGCATAAACAAAAACACAAACTCGCGACTAGTTCGAGCTCTTTCACAGGCGACGTGCGTCTTTCTCTAGCGCGGCGGTATCACTTGCGCGTCGATTCTGCTTTTTTTCTCGTATTCTCGTTCGCGAGAAAACACGCAGCGCGAGCGAGCGAGCGAGACGGCCAGCTACGATCGCGATGAAGCCAAGTGCGAGAGGGACAGAAATAGAGACAGTGAGAGAGAGGAAGAGAGCGCGCGCGCACTACAAGTGCACGCGTACGAATATACGAGAGAGAGAGAGAGAGAGAGAGGAACGGAAACGGAGAATGACGCGACGAGGAGGAAGGATTGGACGAGACGGGCAAAAAAAAAGCGAGCAATACTAGGAACGGCACGATAAGGAACGCGCGAGTTTCCCGCAAACGAAGACACGAATCAGATCGCGCGTCCGAGACACGCGCGATAATCAGTAACCCGTCGATATCGATCCCCGTATTTTGTCGTCGCCGTTACATCGTTACTACCGCGTGGCGCGAAAAACGAACAGCTTCAAAAACGATCTTTGGAGGACATGGCGTGAGTGCGCGCGCGCGATCGTTGCAACTCCGAGGGAAA
>NW_021849866.1:4005825-4025307 GCF_003651465.1 Formica exsecta | reverse complement strand
AAAGAGAGGGAGATCGTCGTTCTTCTCTTCCACCGATATGTTCCTGCTCAGGATCCGATCGAGCAGGCACTGACCTCACGAGACGATGTCGGTGCGAACGAGAGAGGAAGAAAAGGCGAGAAAAAGAGGAAGATGTACGCGGAGGAACGAGCAGAGCGCGAGGGACAGGAGAGAGAGAGAGAGAGAGGGGAAATAACACAACGATAAATAATACAAAAAACAGAGAAGAGGATGACGGAGAACGAGAAAGATCAGTAGCGGATTAAAACGGTGTACAATACCTCGATTTGTTTCGAAGCGTTCACTTTTCTCCGTCACGATGTAACTTCCTCGCGGGCTTTCAAACACGCGCGGATTTCAAAAACGAGCAAGTCGCGGGAAAAAGGTACAGAGGAAGAGACAAGAAGCGCACTCTCTTCCGCTCTTTAAACACGGTTTTCGCACAAGTTTTACGTGTGTCCGAACGCGCGACGTTTCCTGTTCAAAGATATATCGCGAGAGCCGACGAAGATCGTCGGCGAAAGCGACGATGCGCGATGGAATCGCGCTCGCGAGGTTCAGGATGCGTCAACGTATAGCCCGCGCGCCGGTTTAGAATAGACTGAATGTATCTTCGGGACGACTCCGCCGCACTGTGGCGCTTCGCTCGCGCTCGGCAATCCTCGGCCACGATCGGCCGCGCTCGGTTGCCGCGGACCGAACCGACCGCGACGCCTTGTCGAATGTCAACAAGGCCCGCTCCCTCATTCGATCGCTGACCGTGCACCGTACAGGTCGAGGTAGGAGCGCCCGTTCGCTTCTACTCGTCTCACTGTTGATGTCAGGACCATTTCGAATTAGACATTGCTCTTCTAGACTTTGATTCTATAATAAAATAGGTAAGATTCATGTTAGATATTCTTGTAATAATTTATAACTATTTAATAGCATAATAAATTTATGCGCCGATTATTTTCTAAATTTTTTCCTCTCTTAAATTTTTGGAGATATTCTCATATATCTAGAAGCTGTATATGAGATCTAAATATTACTTTTAATTAAAATATCTCGTTTTAAATTTGCGTTAAAGTTTGAAGAAAGATGAATTTATATAATTCCAAACTAATTAGCATAATAATAAATGCGCCTAATTTATTTTTTGTAATATTTCCTCTCTTAAATTTTTGGGGAGATATTCTTATATAACTGTATATAAAAGATCTAAATATCGCTTTTAATTAAAATATCCCACTTTAAATTTGCGTTAGAATTTAAGGAGAGAGATGAATTTATAATAATTCATAACTATTTAATAGAATAATAAATTTATACGCCAATTATTTCCTGCAATATTTTCTTTCTTAAATTTTTGAAGATATTCTTATATGTCTAATAACTGCATGTAAGAGATTTAAATATTACTTTTTAATTAAAATGACCCGTTTTAAATTTTATTCCGGTATTTATATTTTCTTTCGGATAACGTAGAATTATACAAATGGAATTTAATTCCCGAAATTTATTTTTCTAACAGAGATCTAAAACGTATTCCGCTTGCAGGAAAAAACATATTCATACAAAATACAATATATCATTATAACAATGTACATTGTTAGACAATATATTATTCCATGACTCGTGGTTATGTGACTACGCGTGAGACATTAACCGTACATTATTAATCGTTGTTACATTATACCAACAGTTCAAAGCTCGTTTAAAGGTACATTAAAACAATAGAACCATATCCTGCAGCATCATTAGTTTGATAATCGTTTAGAGTTTAGTACTTGGAGAAACTCGCTTAAAAGCGCGAGCTCGTTAAAGTTTGAAATACTGAATTGTTTTACGAGTAAGCGGAATCGTAAATCATTTTAGTGCACATATACAATATCGATCTCTCAGATACTATTTTGAGATTTCATCCAGAATAATATTGATCTTTCGATTTGAATATATATTAAATTAAATACAATTTTGTTACTAAAATTTCTAATCACATATACATCAATGATGTTCATACAAAAGTATATAAAATGATATTCATAGTTCGCTGCGCATATCCCGTATATAGGTACTTAAAATACACTCCAATTTTATTTTCATGAGTTTTATCTTTGCGATGTTATTGACGTTAGCGTACGTCAACGTTATTCCACTATCGTCATATAAAGGCAACTCTACGACATCAAGGCATTGTCGAGCATATACGTTCGCGTGTATACATTATGCAAATTGATTCCATCGATTGACCGGACTCACCGCGCGAATATAGACTTGTTGCGCGTTTCACTGGCTCTATTCCGTCCTCTATTGCGTGCTCGTCCTGCAGCTTGTATTTGCTACGCAATTCCAAGAAAATAACGTCATATTAGGAAAATAACAAGCGTGAAAATAACGAGTCTCCCAGCGCAGCATCTATTCATCAATTTACAAGCATTTCCATAATATGATTGACGTGTATCTTGATTCAAATTGCAAAAATGAAAAAATTATTAACGTTTTGGCTAAACGTACAAATTGAGAATATTAATTTTAACAAATCTAAAGTTCTAGAATTCTCTCTTTTTGTAGAAATTTTATAAAATAATTATTTTATATAATTAACACATTAGTGGAGATTAAAAAAAAATATGTGAGTCATTATTTTACTTTTTATTTATATATTTTTCACATATAATCCTAAAAAATAATGGTTATAAAAAAAAACAATATTGAAATTAATTCGTAAAAAGCTAAAATCACTAAATCGATAAAATCTTTCGTTAATGTGAATGGATGTTATTTCGAGGAACGATCGATTCATCAGTCCCACCGATTCAGATAACGTCTTTCCGTGAATAGTTTCGATTCCGCTATCGACTACCAGTCTCGCGCATTTTCTCCAAGTTTACGGACAATTAAGGGTCATCGTAATTACCTTAAGAGGCCTCTTCGTGGGAGCGGTGCCGTTGCGGGTGATTACATGTCGCCAACGACGGCGCCGCTCTCTTCTCGCCACTCGTATGCAAGTGTCATTATATGACCGGTATGTAAACACCTATCGCGAGATATCGCGCGTTGCATTTGACTAGGGAAACTCCCGCAAACAAGAACGAACGATTCATAAAATAGTCTTAATAATAGTCGTTTAATGGCCGTTAGAAGCTATGAGATGATAAAACGAAGTGTCGCTAATCATGAAATTATTGTATCCTCTCATTCCGCTTACGTCAACAGCAATTACACAAAATAAGGTAATACCCAAAGGAATAATTGTATACTTGATTAATTATGGAAAGTACATTTTTTCTTATCGGGTTTTTTAAAAGATAAATATATTTTTAGCAACACACATTTAAACTTCCATCATAAAAATACTTTGGCTTATACTTTGGCTAGTATTTATTACATTTTTGATTAAAAAATTTGTGTTATTATGTTTTAATTCAAAGTATATATACATATATACTTTTTTATTAATAATATCAATATTTTCTGATATATTCTTTGTGCAATAATGACATGTTATTAATTCAGCGTATAAAATCTGTATGTCTTTGAAGAAAACGTAGAAACTGTTAAATATGAAACATTTGATTTTCGGTCCTCTTTTTGTAATATATAATATTGAAATCGAAAAATTCGTATTGTGCACGTTCTTCTGAAGTTAGATTTAAACGCCAAAGCGTATGCTGACATAAGAAAAAGAATGAAGTCGATGACGTAGATCTCTTTGTTGTCTTCAAAAACTAGAAATGAAAAAGATCATATTATCTTTTATCTCTCTTTTATGTTTTATAAGAACGCAGGAACATATTTCTCGCGAAAACAGTCAGTAAAAAAGAAGACTACTAAGAGGTCATGAAGATCAATATGTTTTAATTAATGCAAAGAGCACAGTGAGGAGTGACTATTAGGATTCGCGGTAAATGATAGGTGGAACAACATCATCGATCCTTATCGCAAGCTTGACTTTGCTAAAGAGAGCAGCAAGACTTTACTAAGGAGAGCGGATTACCTTGCTGCCGGTTATCAAGAATGTTGTAAGATGAGGGTCCACTACTGCTTTATGCCAAGCCATAATTATCCTGCTAGTAATACGCGGTTGTCGTCGGCGCGATTAGCGTCGTCTTCTTTCGCGAGTTGTCTCAACTCGTCGCAAATTGCTGGCATTGGGAAACTGGATACGATTTCTCTGACAGCGCGAATGTGTTTCTAATAATTTTTTTTTTTCAAATATATAAGTTTTTTTTTTAATTCCAATACGAGAAAATTAATAATCAATAAATTCCTAAAAGATAACTTTGCAACACAATTATATATAATCGATGATAAATTTTTTTTTAAATTTTTAATTTACGGAGAAAGAGAGAGATAGAATATTGTCCTTATTAATTAACATTAATGGTATAATATGTGAATCGGTAACCACAACTTCATTAGTGGTCGTAATAATTGGATATCACACAATTCTAACACAGTAAAGTTTCATTATAATGAATATCGATAAAACGAAATTCTCGTTAAAATAATATTTAATGAAATCTTATGCCAGAGAGAATGCCAATAGCAATACATGAATAAATTAATATATCACATTTTCATTAGAACAAACTTTATGTTAAAGGGAGATTGTCGCCGCGTATTTATGATAACTATAATTCGAATTATATTCACATTTATATTTTTGGCAAAAATATCGGAGAGAAACGTAAAAATCATATATATAAAAAATTTATTTTTCAATACTGTAGAGATCTTTTTGTTTGTATATCATCCAATATCGTTCTGAGTTCTTCATCCTCTAGACGTCCTTCGAGACTAGGAATAAGAGCTTTCGCTTCTTCCGGAGTTTCGGGACATAAGTTAGCTAGCGAGGCAATCTCGAATTTATGTAGCTTCTTCTGCATCAACAAACTGTAAAATATTTCGCATTATATTAATTGCGCCATTCACATTTCGTTACATATGTACCATAGGAATATTTTACATATTAATTTATATATATATATCTTACCTTCTAACGGCTGCAATTGTCTCCTTATTTTTTAACTTTCCGAATCGATTAGTGTATGTCAAGCTCTTCATAAAAACCTCGGAAAATTCTTGCTCTTCTTCCGCCGATTCATTTTGAGCCTTTCTATGCTCTAATAGCATATAAACTTCCGATATCAACAATGTCTCCGCATTTTCGAATTCTGCGAAGGGGAATTTATCATCTTAACGTTTAATTAATGACAAATATTTTATCATATAATAGAATTGATGTGTGATAATTCGCCATTCCTTTCCCAAAGTTGTACAAATTTAGAAGCTTTTTAGCAAACATTAATGACTTAATAAATAATATGAGAAGTAATATAAATAAATATGAAAAGTATGTACATAATAATTAAACTACCTCGCATTGCTAGAGACATTTTATTTCTTGATTAAAAATAATTAAAAAAATATAAAGTATAACACTTTCGCTAATTAAACATAGTCATTAAAAGCTTTCATATTATCGACATCTACTTATTACGATCACTAATATTCACAAATTTTAGTCAAAACTTTTAAAAAGAAATATTTTAATTCTATTATTGCAATCTATTGTCAATTACTACCTGATTGATTGCTAAATAACCTCGATTACTGATTAATTTTTATAATAAAATAATAGCAATTATATAATTCCAATTTCTTTAAAGAAAATAAAAAAACATTATAAATATGCGTATAAAACTTGGACACTCTCTAAAAAAAAGTTATTTTTTCTAAAATGCGAAATCTTTCTTAAAACAATGATGCGAGAACATTATCTGACTTAATTCATAATATCACAGTATCTGCGTATCGTGTGCTACATATTTTCTGCATCATATCAGTTTGCTAAAAAAATAAATATCATTGAACCGGTTTATTGATGTATCCAGTTTCTACCAAAAAATCATATATCTTTCGCGTTTTGTTCACATCGATTTTCAGGAGAATACGGGCCTGCGCCAATCTAAGATAGCCATTTTTCTTGTTTTCCGTTATCAGAAGATGCTTAAAGTCTAAGTAACTGGCAGGCACTACTCTCGCGATGGAGCAGAGCTCTCTCTCGTCGGTGCTCAACTTCTCATATCCCGGTAGACCCTTTATCGTGAGAGGAGGCGCGGACTTGCGTTGCATGTTTCCGGGAATCGGACTATTGCAACCGGCGTCGGGTAATAGACTTCTCCAACTGTATTCCGGATTACTCGTGTACTGTTTTCTCTCCCGCTCGTTATCCTGCCTTATCTTGCTCAATTTCTGAAACATGGATACACTATGAAAGTGTTTGAGTCCGTTTCCCCTAAACTCCAGAAGTCTATTGATCCGATTCTTTAACTCGCCAACGCGATGCAGACCCTCTATGAGAAAGTCAAATTCCATTCCGTCCACGAGCTGCATGAATATCAGCAGTCTCTCTACAAGCGAACGCGTTATCGTGTTCTCGTATCTTTGTGTCCATGATATAGCCTTGCGGAAGATGATCAGTCCATGATCGCGTACGATTCTCCGTCTCCTCGCGCGCTCCTTTAACCTGTTATTGTACGCCTGCACTATTGCCGTCTGCAAAGCCTGCGACAATTCGTACGCGTCGTCGCTCGATTGGAACTCGTCGTACTCGAGATTGGCCACCAACGATTCCGCATGATTATCGAAATTCACCTCAAAATCGGACCTAGCCGCGTTGTACCCGGCCAATAGCTTCGCGTTAATCGTATTCAGGGCGAATCTAGGCGGCTCCTCTATATCTTGCAACTTGTATAGGTAGGGGATCGGTTCGCAAGCGAATAAGCTGGCTTTTGTATCCTTGATCCTTGGCAGGCCCGGTAGAGTCTGATTGTTTATGTAATGTTGCAGATAATGCATCTTACATTCCTCCGCGGATTTTCCCTGTATCCTACGTCCTACATCGATCCAATTTCCGAAACCGCATTGCTGCACGACGTCCAGCAACTCGAGCTCCTGCTTAGCGGTCCAACCGCTGCCGTCGATCAAGGGAAACTCGTTTTTTATAATTACGTAATCGTGATCATTTTTATGTTCATTGATCTCACAGCCTTTGGCGAAGCAAAGGGGACATATCTCAACGTTGTTGCACATGGCACAACGAATATACGGCTCCACAAGGATCGATCTGCACACGTGGCACGTCGGGTCTGAAGTAAGAATTTCATCCTTCAGGACTGACATCTCGAGTTCTATGTCATGCTCAAACCTGTCTCTCGGACTCAGTGAACAGTCTGAAAGAGGAAATTCGTTACCTTAACCCTCGCCACTCGGATGTGCAGGCATTTTAAAATTATGATAGTACAAAAGATAGAAATTCTATTCAAACACACACAGAACTACTTGGAACTGCGTATATGTAAACTTTGTGAGATGACATTAACGTAACATCAAACTTAAATTTCAGGTTAATTAATATTTTCTCGAGATAAGAGTTAAATTTTATACTTGGGAATACGTCAACAATGAATCTAGCTGTACATTGCTTTAAATATTATTATTGAAACAGTAATAAAACCTTATGTCTCTTTGGCTGTTTACATATTCTATATATATTTATTATATATTTAGATCTTCAATACATATTTCTGTATATATATTTAAAAAAATTAAACTTGATTTTTTATCTAATATCAAAATCATATTCAATGTTATCATTATAACAAATGCAGATTTCTGCAATGTATTTGCACCGTATTCTCTTTTGAGACGCGCACAAAATTTTAAAATATAAAGTAGCTAAACATATTTTCGCTTTCAACACAATTATAATGAAAAGTTCAATTAATTTGAAGGCTGAAAAGATTAATTTTTTCTATTAAATTACCGCAACAAAAATATCATGGAAGTGAGGTTAGCTCTATTCCTGCCAATTTGCATACAATATAATCAGGAAATGTATATACCTTTTGGAAATTGTAGATCCGCCGCATCCTCCTCCGTCATATCCGTGATATTAGAGTTAGCCAGCGTGAAAGTATAAAAGTACAAACACTTGTTTAAAAGCTTTGGCAACGAGTTTGTAAATCGATGTTGTCAGTTGGAGGAATTTTTCCCAACCTAACCATACATATAACGTACTAAGGTACTACGGCAGCGACCAAGTGCTGCCTCGACGGACTCGTATTCGCGCAACGTAGAGGCGCTTTTATATCCACATAGATTTCTAACGTATCTTTTCTCATATTAATAATATACAAAATACGTCAAATTTATATTGAACATAAATTAATGCTATATATGTACATATACTGATAGAATTTATTAATTTTCTATAGAAGATACTTTCTATATTTTTGCTTTTTTATAAGGGCCCTAATGATACCATAAATCTGGATAGCATATGTACGCTGCTAAAGGTCATCTGACTCTCATACGCGACTACGCACGCGCGAAAAATCCCTCCATCTGACACGACTGCTTCTACGGAAGCACGCGTAACTCTGAAGCATGAATGGAAACAAATTCGCGTTCAGTGGCGCAATCAGGTGGACGAAAGACCGAATGGTTAGAGAAAATTTGTGGCGCCGAGTCGATAAAAGCTTGTAACTTTTATATACCATATTATGCTTTCACTATATATTTAAAGTGCCTTTAAACATGTAGAAAAAATACCTATTACACATAATATTTGTAATATAGTATTCAAAAAAAATTACTGCATATAATACAACTTGTTAAATTAATTCATTTTTTTTTTAAATTTGTTATATATACATATATATCAAAAAGATCGTGTGTATCACAACGTGTCGATTTTAAAAAGAAAAATCACATTTGTAATTTTTGGAAAATTTCTTCAAGCAAGGAAAATATTAGTAATAATAAACAGTTAGCACTTTGACACTAGATTTTTTTGATTAATATATTATATCAAACTGATTGTGCATCCGGACTAAACTTGCATTCTTCCTGTAAAGTCTGTAAAATGCAAATGTAATTTAACACAAGATGTTGCGGTAGAAATTGAGCACAAATATGCTACTTGGGGTGGAGGGCGTAGCTACATTTTAATCACTCTGTAATATGTAGAATACAGACATTGAATTAGGTGCGTCCTGAACAACAATGAACCAGGCATCGCTTGAAGATGTGCGGTAATTAAGGTCAAACGTAGAGCGATAGCATCGGAATACCTAATCGAGAGAATCCGCGTTGAAGCTATTAGAATGCACATCGTCGCTTTTCAATGAACAACAATGGACCATGGACGTGGGACCATGAAAATAAAGTCGAAACGCATTGCTGTGTCAACGCGAAAACAGATTATGTATTAGATTGCATGTCATTATATCTCGCGGGTGATATTTATTGACTTTCTCCTAAAAGCGGGTATCAGCAACAAGTATTGTTGTATCGCGAAAGCAAAACATTGTCACTTTTGCAAATTGAGAGAAAGGGACGTGGGAAGAAAAGTTTGAACAATAAAAACGAGTTTGTTCATTATATTATCTCTCGTTAAGATGAACAAAATAATACGCACAGATAAACAAGTAATGAATAAAGGTATTTTTATTGCTTTTCCTTTGATGATTCGCATTCGTCAAAATAAAACTCCAAAATTATTATAAAACAAGTAGAGTTGTGCAAATTAGAAACTTGCACATTGCTTCCTCATCATTTTATCTTACAATGCTTAAGCTGCTTTAAGCATGCGGATTTTTCAATTTTTTTTTTAGGAATATGATTTTTCGACGTTTTGGAACATTCTAAACACATTGGCATAGAAAACACGAAAAAAAATTTTGTCACGAAAACAAAGCTTCCTCTATGAGGAAGCAAAATGAAAATTGGAATTAATTAAATTATATAATTATAATTATATCTGAAACATTTATAGAGCTTGCCATTAAAATATTTTTTAGCGTGGTAAGAAAAAAATACTTCGCACACAAAGTATTGGTGAAAGGAATTTATAATCACGTAGATATATAAACACTTTGTATGGATATTTTAAAGATTTCGAATGTATCCACTGGTTTCATTTATATTCATTATATTCGCTTATGTTGAACATGTCGTTCGTTACGTTCGCATATGTCGCGCGCGGGAGTGAAACATTTAAATCGGCTCCTTCGTAAGAAGCATGTACGCATAACAATGGCATCATTATGCGCACATATTAGCCGACATTTTGTGAAAGTGTCGTGTAAAATGCCTTTCAAACACGCTAACTAACGGCTTTCTCATTCGAAGATGTGCCGCTAATAATAAGAATAGCGATTTTCCGTGACGCGAAAAACAAAGTTCTTTCCAATTTCCACATTTCTAGAAAAACGTAATTTTTTTGTTAGAATTTTTTAAATTTTAACACCATTTCCTGAAAATTTTCAGAATTTGTTTTTACCATATCGTGCAATTAAAGTATTGAGCGCAATAACAACTCAATCTCTTAAAAACTTGTGAAAAAATTAATTTTATAATCGGAGAACCAAATTGAGATTAATTTTCACAAGAGTTTACGGAAAGACTTTAATAACTTCTTATAACTTAATGTGTATATATTTACATATTTAGTTTTTCGACTTTGAAAACTCCTTCAATCGTTCAATTTATCTGATATATCCTGTATGTTAGAACGCGGGGTATACGGTATACTGTGTTTATCTATTGTTTTTCCATAAATTTCACACGCGCCCTACGAACGTCTCCCGAAGCGCGTCGTCCTTCACGCATATGTGTCTCGGAGACAATAGAAACTCGCACCATGCACGATGGAAGTTTGTTCCGTGCAGTTCTCTCGCGCGAGCGTACATTAATACGCGAAAAGCTCGTCGTTTGATCGCCGGCCGCGAGAAACGTCGCCGAGTTGTCGTTCACGAAGTCAATTTCCGCGTTTTCGAAACGAAGATATACGTGGCCCGTTTAAAAATGGAGATAACGCAGGATGCGGAGCCGGACTTCTCGAATGCAAGGACGCTGCACTTCCACGAGCTGATAGACAGGAAGGACGGCGACGTCCGCTCGATTCGCGACAATATCTTTGATACCGTCTATAGAGTAACGACCGTTAAAGGGTAAGACATCGTTTGGCCTTGTCGAAAATGTCAGGAGAATACTTCCGGAAAGCTGTCCATGAAGCGCGATGAGCTTTTTGAAAAAGCAATCATTAACGCAGTTACGGTGCTTCTGATGAAGTAAAACAGGAGAAGCAGAGACTATATTTTTAAAGTATCTAAGCTTGGATGGTAGAGACAATTTTATGCAAAGCTTTGTTTTTAGTTTGCTTTAATACAAAACAATTATTAAGTGGAGCAAAATTCGATTTTTTTTTAAATGATGGATATTTAAAGGAACGTTTGAAGTTTTTGAAAAATTATATAATATTGTATTAATATATTAAAAACATTCTCTTTAATCCTCAGTATATACACTTTTAATTACGTTTGATTAAGTTACATAAAAAATACAAATTGTTGAAGATAATGAATAAATAATATATTTTCCTAAATAATAAACCATTAAATAATAATGAATTGTTTTTAAGATTATAATTGATTTTATGAGAAACATTTGGCGATTATCGACGTGTACAATTAAGCACAATTAAACTTTAAATCCATAAAGAATCGACATAATGAATAAATGCAAATGAGAACTATATTCTCCATAGTGTTTTGTCGTTATCTAATGTGTTTTATGAAAGGACTTGGTAAAATTTACATTTCTTGCGATTGATTTTTAAAGCACTACGTCAGCGAATAATTAACGTTATGTCACCGTAAATTACGTTTATAAACGCATTCAATGCAGTGTTCATCAATGAGAAAAGAATTAAGATAGATTCAACATTTGACATTAACTCAGCGAGATTTCAACTAATTGTAAGTCTCAGACTTTTGAGTGTCGAAAGTCGACGTCAGTCATTCAATTTGACGACTCAACCATGTAGTCTGTTTTTAGTGGAACAATCGAAATATGATGATATATAGGAAAAAATAAGCAAAATAAAGAACTCATCTTTTCATGTAGTATCATCCTCTTTCTGTTTATATCACTGATAATAAATCACGTAAGATAAATTTCTTAGTGAAAAGTTTTCAAGGGAAATACAAACAATTGTTTCATTAACTGAATCCCGGCGAGATATCGACTATTAATAAACTCCACAACGATAGAGATAATATATAATTGATCGTGAGTTAATGTAATCATATAATCAAGTTATATCTCGAAAAACGATTAGTCACACATCGTGACTAACTCTAATCTGAAGATTCCATAAAAAAAACTGGATAACGACGCGTTTCTCTCGATGCGATTAAACATAAAAAAAATAACATATCTCTCTCTTTCTGTCTCCTTGGCGATGATATAAAAAAATATGTTTGTATGTCTATGTGTGTATGTATCACATATATGGCCTTTTTACGATTTAATTGCATGACTTCAATTTTTCTCATTAATCTCATTGCCGCAGGGATTTCCGCATAACGGTGCATGTATTAGCGTGCATGTGTGTGTAGAAAACTTCATCTCGCTTATAATTTACAGCCGAAGCTATATATCGTTCAGTTACGATTCGCAATAAAGTGTATATTCAGAAAAATTTTAAACATTCTATGTTTCCAAATTTTTCTACAGGAAAAATAAAATATCCTTGCCGATATTTTTAGCTAAAAATTGCATATATTTTTCGATTTTATCATTAACTCAAAATTTTCTTAACATGTACAATATATAATTTTAATCCATTCTCTATCTATATATATCGAGTATTACATTAATGAAATTTTGAAGTAATGATAGAATAACAAAAATTAATACAATTTGTAGCTGAAAATAATGTCAAAACTATTTTACATTTATCTCTCATATAGACACACACACACACACACACACACACAAACTATATGTCTAATATAACCGCGAAAAAATAATAATTCTGTATAAAAAAAAGTAAGTGGAAAATATTAAATGATTTTTCTTATAGAATTTTTTCATTTTGGGAAAAATAGTTTTGAATATCTGTCACTGTGTATATGAAAGGCTAACATTATTTATAGAATTAATTAAAAAGTTTATACATTTATATACATGTGTAAATATATATAATTTATATAATATATTATATAAATTATATAATATACCCCATGAATAGAACGTGTATTATACCTTCATTATGCTTCATTTGTATGCCAAAAAGATGATCTTTCATGTGTCGATTTGTAATTTAAACGTAGGAATGTAATTCTATCGTGGCAGTATAGAATTCTGAGAAGTTCATCGCGAAGAACCACTCAATCATGGACCCTAGAACTATCCTCATCTAAATTCAGATAGGCAGGTACTACTTAAGATCGATGGATCGATCGACCCCGGATCCCTCATAGGATCTTTTTTGCATTCAATCGATTCGATCATAATATTATGCTAGACTATCAACGATCACAGAATCTACTTTAAAATTCTTTTAAAATTCTTTAAATATCCATACTCTTTGCACATTTTAAATAGAAGCAAGTTGAACAAAATAAAAAAATAATATAAAATAAGAAATAAAGTTAACAAAAAAGTTAATAAAAAATGTATACATATATATAAGTGTAATAAAAAATAAAAATAATTCGACATAAATGTTTATTCGGAATATTGTCATTGGGTTTCTTGTGAGAAATGTAATTGTGAGAAATGTAGTTTCGTAATCTTATGCATTAAAATAAGTCCTAAACTGAATCTTATTAAAGTAGCGTCGATGAATATTTATAGAGTGATGACTTTGGTTGAATCCTGCCCATGTTCATAGACGCCACGATTATGTGGCTCCAACACAAATTACGATTTACGTAAGCTACCGTGATCGATGATAGCGAGGTCGAGTTCGCCAAAATATGTGATCATGTACAAAGAATGAATAAAACTTAGTAAAAGAGAATGCATTATGTCGAAATAAAATCACGAGAATGGTTTTTTATTGTAAAAAAAAGAAACATGTTTTTTTGTTAAATTCATCACTATATTTGAAAACACATTTTATATATATATATATATATATATATTTTTTGTCCCCTTCCTGTCTCTCTCTTTCTTCATAAATTATCTGAAAATTATTAATACAAAAATAATATTTTATATGCATGGACTCACTAAATTGATGAGACTCGATGAATATTGAAATTCGATCATTCAACATGAAGAAAAATATGAGACGCGTATAATTTTTTTCCTCTATATATAACACACACTTATATTTATAGGTATATAGTGGATAGATAATTTTTCGGTTTGTATAACATATTGTAATTATAATAATTCGAAATGAACGAGAGGAAAACGTTACTATAATTATACCCATGATAAAGAACGCAAAACTACTTTCACCAGTCGTTATTAACAGGAACTTTTTTGTTACTGTATGATCGATTATTGACAGTTTAGAAAGTTAACAGTAGAATCAATCGAGGCGCAAAACCGCGCGTAATTTTATCTATAAAAAAATGGTTCGTTTTCACGTTTTTATCGATCATTGTATCTGGCATATAAGATATTTCTCACTTATTTCTTTCCTCACTAATACACAAATAAACATTGAGATGTCAGGCTCACATCTTACGTTAAATTGATGCAGCGTAAAGATCCATATTCTTTAATCTCTTTTAGTACTACTACGCGAGATTTGAGAAGTTTCTTTTCATCTTATTGTTAAATGACTATAGCGTTTTAAATTTGAATCCGAGACAAAAATACGAGTCAAGGCCTTAGCCATTTCCACGATGATAAAGTATCGTCTTTGTAGTCTTACGTAGTCTACTAAAAATGAGGCGCGGATTGTCGGAAACTAACTGTTACGTCCCGGAAGTAAAGATAGCTCTAATTTTGTTGCGCAACGTCGTTCAGGATTATCATGCGTTCGGTTTGCTCTCTGTGGATGTATATGGAGATATCGAATATTTTCTTCATTATCCTCAAATATTATTCGAGACAGTTTAGAACATACAACGCTAAAAGAGCATCGATTAAAATCGTAAAATTGAAAGAACTCGTGAAATACACGAGTAATTAAGAATGAGAAAAACATTTCGAGAAAGACTCGATTTGAACATTTTAAATATCTTGCTACGATACACACATACACGTATGGAAATATTATATAAAGGCAAAAAATAGTTGTTCGACAATAAAGTTAGAAAATGAGAAAGCGAAAACGCGATACATGTTCGAATTACGTTTATCTAGATTCATGTTAAATTCTTGTAATCATTTAGGTTTTAGGTATATTACACGCCGTCAGTTATCTTGAACTTCACGGATTCTTAATGAGATACCAATAAATCTTGGCGAATCGATACACTATTATCGCAATAGTTAACGGTCGTAAGATGCGATTTCGAGGTGAATACTTATGAACGTTCTTCGATAGACCGGCTGTTGTACACATTAGTCGAACTTAACGGGATAAGATCGATAAACATGTGTTGACCGCCGCGATAATGGTGCCACTCCTAGTCGACTGTTGCATACGTGAGATTGTGCATCTTTTTTGCACGTATATATCATGTATGCATATTTTCTATTCTGTGTATATATCCTGTGCATATAATTAACCTGAGAAAAATCCGATTTAATATATATTAAGATTAGATCTTCTAAACTAAATGTATCATTATAGAGTCTAAGTATTTCGAGGTTGAAAATTATTTCAAATTTATAACATATCTTATTAATTTTTTTTTATTTATAAATACCGAACTGTTGTTTTTTATTTATGAATATTAGAAAATGCTTTGAGTAAATTAAAAATTTAATATAAAATTCTAATAAACTTCAAAAAAGGAAATAGTTTGATATAAAATATTATAGTGAAAAGAAAGAAAAATGCCAGTTAAAGTCTAAGTACAATAATGTATGCGTAAATGTTGATAATAATTATATCATTGGAAGTAGACCAGAACGTCATACATGTTTTATTTAAAGTACGATTATGTAACGGAGAAACACCACTCATACGGAATATTTTCTCATTTTTAAATCAGCTAACCGTTCATGGTTCATATAAAATGTGAGCAGTATTTAAATATATGCAAATTATAGCGATCATTGAACTTTTTAAAAATATCAAAAATTCTATAGTATATAACGATAATCAATTATAATCGCGTATTTCGCGAATTAACGAATATTCGTGGTCTATACGGTAGAGTATCGACACCGAATATTAATATTGGTAACAGTTTGTGCTAGTTTATTATCCCATTGGTATAGCCAATCGCATTATAGCATTAAAGCATGTGATTTAAGCATCGAGTCCTACAACGTGTTATTTATGGCTTTGCATACCGGTTTATGATCGTAGAATAGGCATAAGTTATGAGTATATCTGCCGATTTCTATCAAAATCATCCGTTATATCCCATATATAACCGCGATTCTCAAATTCCAATAATTTATGATTAACAGAGATTTTTATGCGATTATCATACATACTATAGTATATGCCGCCATGGATCATGATCGAATTTTTCTAACATAAATACCGGAATATATCATAAGAAATGAAACAAAAAAAAATCAATTAAAATCATAATTCTATCAAAAAATCGATAATTGACAATATTTAATAAATCATAAATTCATTTAATCAAAAACTTTTAAGTGTAATGACAAGTATTAAATCTGCTTTTGACGATTTTTAATCCGCGATAGAATATAGAATAGAGTTTCATTTATCATTTTATGTATTTTGATATGAATGCTGATTCTTTGCTATTCTGAAAGGCTATTCTGATTCTTCAAGAAATTGATACTTTCTTGCCGCGAGCAAGTCTATTCTCAATGAATGGATTGTGATTTTAATTCGAGATAAATGAAATTCAAACCTCCGTATCGGATCATCGTTAAAACCTAGCTTACTTCCAAACGAACAGCTTATAAATTTATATGCAGTACATAAATACGATATCTCAGTCGTTAGATTTTTACGAGTTAAATTCATATATTTTTGCCGCGATCAGTTGGATCGTTCGGTTATCGTTAATGAACTAGTTCGCGTCGGCAATTGCCAAGTGGAATGAAATACGCGACATACACTGACTCGATAACTCTCTTTTACTCGTAATAGACATTGCTCGAGATGCGTAATCGGTGTCGTCGGTTGATTATATTAAGAGAGCCGTTAATGACTTCCTGATATCGTTTGATAACGCTTGTGATGGTATTAATTATCGGTTACGGCGGCATGATTCGGGAATCACAAACAAATCGCGTCCTTCCCTTTCCCTCAGTCGGCAGATTATAGAAAGGTTGTGTATATATATATCTAAACGTTATAATCGAAATGGTTATAATTGTACTCCGGGTATCATCGAGTGTATTTTCATACTTGATTGCATTGCACACGCATTCAACAATTGATTGCCGATTATGCGCGATGCAGGAACCTGTGATAATAAATAAAGCTCGTGTTCGTGCGAATTATCTAGCTTGCTTTATGGATATACATAAACCTATCCATATGACATTTGTACTGTTTCCCAATCTATTATCGTAGTCAAGACTGTGGATTCTTAACGCGTAATTGTACCTTGTCTAATGACACTTTTACTTCAATCTTTAGATGTATCTTGAAATATGTAGAAGCTTTTTACGTTTATTTAAAAAAAATTTACAAAGCGAATACTCGCTCTTTATATACGAGATTTATGAAATATTACCTCTCGAGAAAATATTAACTATTAAAGCACGATGTGTGCAATCTCTTAGAAAAGAGACCGTTTTTTCGCCAATATTTTTTATTTTAACGGTTGTCAACAGGCATGTAAAGATCCGAAAAAATGTCCTGCGACCCGTAAAGTGGGATGACAGTATAAAAAGCCAATTCTTCGGATTATTATCCCACGTTTTAAATCTCGGGATAATGACTTTTCGGGGCTTTGCGTGTTCTCAAGACAGATTTTAAGCATATCTTCGCATTTGAGTCGCTTAGTTAATGCCAATATGCGTGCCAATATGTGTGCTAATATTTTTATACGATCTACGTTCCAAATCAAAGCGCGCCTCTGACATATCGATCTTTTTAATGCCACGCTAACGGTATCTCATATTTCCCTATCTAAAGAGCTCGCATTCACGTGTTTAGAGAATTATATTTTTATTCAAAATTATCGCGTGAGATAACAAATCGAGAAATTTATATTCAGATGCGTAGATCGAGAGATATATGCTTAATAATAGTGAATTGTTTGGTCAATGTTGCAAATTAATGTTAACAAAAAGCAATCAGAAGTTTCGAGCGTGAGTACTTATTTATTTTGTTATTATTTTTAATTCTTAGTTAATTATTTATTATTAATTAATTTTTTCTCCTATATTAAAATGTATTTCTAATTGTATTAACTAGAAAGTATCCCATTCTTTCTCATTAGTTGAAACAGTTTATTTGATGTCACACGCTATATTATCTATGTGCATATCTCTTTTGCAAAATAAAATGCTGCAGCTTTCGAGGTTATACATACATGCAATACCCAAAGAGTCGCAAAGAGATACGATCCTGAACTCCTTTCTACAACGCGAAGATTGTGACAACATCTAGAACGGATGTCCCATGTTTATGAGATTTATTGCAGTCTATTAACTTTTTTTCTTCAATCTCTCGCTATTATAAAACGTCAGCCGACAATCAATGGAATTTCTTTAATTAATATCGACATAATTTCAAACACACTATACGGTTCACTGACTTTATTCCAATTCGACTTCAGCTTCGTAGGTATTTCTTTGCCGAAGCGAATCTTATCCAATCTGACGACAATGACGACTGAACAGAGGTGAACGCGTAATGGCTCTCAATTGGGTTCAATTTATTATTATTGATAAATACTTACAGAAACGGTATATTATACTCTAAGCGCTTTATAAAACTTTAATCGATCTGCTGATTAGAAATAATTGCTCCCTTATTGTTCTGATGTTGAACTCGCAATAAATAAAATAATTGAAATTTTATGATTCAAGTTAAACCGCGAGTTTGATTCGATTCCCAAAGAAACATTTTTTTTTTCGTGTGACATTATATTTGATCAATATTCAGTCGAGTCATTTTTACTCGAAAACGAAGTGCGTGTCTTTCGTAAGAAACAAAGACAAAGAGAAGTGCATTTAACGGTGACAAATCGCAGAAGTATTCATTCGTAAAGGTTTTTGACGCGGTTTCTGCGCTAGGTCGCGTAACCTAATTAGCATTCGACCTTGGTCATTATCCTTAATAAAACTTTGTAGCTTATACCGCAAAGAAACTTTTACGGAGGAATGAAAGAAGGTGAAGGATAAACAGACCATCAACCGCGATCGTGCGTATCGATTGTTTCCCTTTAAAATGATATGGTATTGACGTTTGCATGGAATTACGAACGATGATTCTAAAAATATTCTATAAAATAAGTTAAGAAAACCTATACGGAAATTAAATAAAAAATAAATTAAGAGCTTTAAATGTGATTTAAACTTAACACTAACAAAAAATTTACTTGTCAAAGCTTTGTCTCTCTTTTTCTCTTT
>NW_021849866.1:3985224-3996078 GCF_003651465.1 Formica exsecta | reverse complement strand
TCCATCTCTGCAAATCGAGAGAACACGAATGAATTGGCGAAATTGGCGAAATCATAAGTTGATCATTGTGTCGATGCAATTGACAATTGTATGTCTTATGTATATAAATTCACGCCCTACGTTCTAGTTATAAAAACTCTCCATCTCTGCAAATCGAGAGAACACGAAGCTAATCCTTGAATTGGCGAAATCATAAGTTGATCATTGTGTCGATGCAATTGACAATTGTATGTCTTATGTATATAAATTCACGCCCTACGTTAATTGGGTTCTAGTTATAAAGCGGGATTTCCCTCCTTGTTCAGAGTGCACCTTGTTCAGGATCGAGAAGTTTCGAGATTGTTTCTATTAATGATGGATTAAGTTTCCGAAACTCGGCCAAATTTACGCACCTTTATTATTCACGAGCTCATTCATTGGTCATTCAATCTCTAAAAAAACAGTTTTTTTAGAATCCATCATATTAAGAGCACTTATGAAACTATCATTATCAATGATATTTCTAGACAACTAAAATATGCAATTAAAGATAATAACATAAAATTTTCTTGGAACATTTTAAATAAATCGCGCTATTAATAATTCTTGCAACATCATATGCACAGAATTTTGCGAATAACTATCATTATGTGCTTATTTTCCAATTAGATTTCTCAAAACTGTTCTATCATTCCGGGTATGCATCAATTTTACTATAATATTTTTTTAAATTAAATTATCAAAATGGAAAAAGCGCCGAGCGCTCTAATGAGAAAGTATCTTCTTACTATTCAAATCGGCGCACACCAAGACCGTAATATTCGCCAGAGTTTAAACTCAGAATTTAAGATGGGAGCTTTACGGTTCTATCTTCGTAAATTCTTATCGTCCTATCGATTTCATTCGTATCAAAATTTTAACGGTTAAAATCTAACGTAGAAGATGTCACTAATTCATGATAATACAGAGCACACACACTATATAAAAAAATTTATTTGCAAAAGTTATTGCGAAATATATAGTTAGAGAAAAAGAAAAAGAGAAAGAGAAGGAAGAAACTCAATTATAGTTTTCTTTTTAAACAGAAGTTTCCAAATCTATCTTGCCGAAGATGTTTTATAATATTTGTGAAAATTTCTTTAAATGTGTCTAACGGTATGAATTAAATCTTTCAAAAATCCAAAGATTGCCGGTGTCGTGCCTATATATTTACATCTCTGTATTTATTTTAAAGAATACAGAACTTAAAAAAAAACAGAATTGCTGCGAAACAACAGAATATATGAATATATTTTGCCATTCGGGCAAAACCTTCAGGTTTTCACAATAATTAGAGAGGATGTGAAAGGGAGGGAGAGGAGTTTAAATACGAGCAGAAGCGCGCGCGCTACTTCAGTCCGGCGCTAACAGTCCAAACTGATTGCTATCCGGATCTCGGAGGAAGGCAGCGACCTTTCTCCCTTTTTTCACAATCCTTTTTTGATTCCCTTGAAATAGAATTATCAAGAGAAAACGGGAAATTGTATCAGAACTACGAAAAACTCTCGGCTGACATTTGAAACAGCGCGGATTCTCCGGTTAAATTTAAAATTTGAGCCAGCGGTGGCCGAGGACAAAAGTGTGTGTAATTATGTGCTAGTGAGAATCGATAAAGAAGATATAGCAACAAGGCACAATAAAAAAAAATACTAATCGCAATGACGAACAGCATGAAGCAAACGGTTATCAAGTGAGTTGGCATAATTGTTAGAGAAGCAGCAATAACAATTTTCTGCGATAGTAGTTATTCGCGAGAATGTATTTCTCAAGTCATATTTTTCACTCTAAAGTGCAACTATCTCTGATACTCTGATTAATAGGATACAACTTTCACGATACAATTATTGCAGCGAGATGCAATGTTATTCTAATATAATGATACGATGGAGGAATCAAATGCAAACCATAATAAATGCTGTTTTTGTAATGATTAAATTATTCATGAAGGACGAATAATAAAATGATTTCTATAGAAATATCTTTTCTCAACAGTTGTTTGCAAAATATTGATATTAGCGCCTCGAAATACCGAACTTTAACTTGTTAGTTTCTTTTTATTATTTAAGTTCGTGGTGAATATATAAAGTTTATATAGAAATTAAATAAGAATATACATAAAATTATTAAAACGGGTCATAGAACATGCAGTGTGTTTATGTATATGTGTATATATATATACTGCGTATTTTATGATCCATTTAATAATTCACATACTTTATAAAATTTTAAACATATGTATAATTAATAATTGTTTCCCAAAAATATTAAGATACTAATAAAAATGTTTTTAATTTTAAACAATATTAAAAAATTAGGAATTTTCATAAATAAAAATTTTCTGGGGAAGTGCAAGCAGAAATAACAAAATCTTACTTTATATTTCGTTTCAAATAAACTTCATTTTATGCTCTATACAAGACAAAACTTTCCATGGATATCTTTCTTTAACTTTTTTATCTATAAATGAAGAACTTTTATATTAACATAGAAAACACATGTTTAGCAGTCGTAAACTGCTGACGCGCCAGCCATACCGGAATACTTTTTGTGTATTCTCTCTTTTTTCTTTTTACGTATTAGTAACGTTTTACTTTTACCGTGGACTATGTCTTTGTAGCTTATGCAACGTTATTTAAAAAAACTGGTCGTTCGGTGAAACCCGCTGACTTCAATTGAAATGAAGGAGTATTTCATAAGAGAAGAAAGTGTTCTTAAGTTCGATAACAAATCAAGATAACAAATATATTAAAGGTTTTAAAAATTACATCTTCCTAGTGTTATGTCTTAAATGAATACCAAGTAAATCATTAAGTAACTAAGTACAAATTAATACAGAATTACTTGAATACTCGTTATAAAAGTCTAGCAGAATACGATCATATTTTCCGTAAAAATAATCGCGCGATGTTTTTATGAAAAATATATGTATGTCTTGTAAAATAATAGAACATTTTTCATCAAGCAGATCGTCGGTCTAATGTTAAACTCTATATCGGTTCAATACATCATCGTTGGATCTTGTGTCTCGAACTCACACATTAACATTAGGTTGATAATTTGCTCGATCAGCGAGAAAAATCCTATTCATTTACTTTATGTATATAGACACGTCGACTTTTAAACCATTGTTATATCTTGTTTAGAGCATATGGCTCTATGCAATGCAAATACTCGCAGACGTATCGTTTTCGTGTTGCTCCAATATTACGACAATTATGTAAGAGATTGTTTTGTGGTTATGATAAACAAACTTTGTGCAAATGTGGCTAATTGCTGACAGATCTATCAACATCACATTCGTGCATCTCGCAAATCTACTCTGATTTGTTATTATCTTGATTTATCAAGATGTAAACACGTTATCTACTGTGTTTTATCTCTGTAATCAATTAACAAAAAAAAATTAGAGGAGATCTAAAAGAATCATTATAAACAAGTCAGATATTTCAATCAAAATGCGTTGTAAGACTGCTGCTGCTGAATCAAAAGTTCAACTGTTCGAAAAATTATGACATCATAATGATTTTGTAACAACATAATCAATTCTACAAGTGTACACAAATATAATAGATTATACACGTGCAATTAAACTTATACCTGTAGCTGAAAATGGACCACGTCCATTTATCGCTACTATGACAAATCGCGGTATCGGCATATGCGATTGTACTTAATGCGCTGTAATATGTAAACGAGAGAGCGCGCAGCGCTTTAGCGCAACGAGAGAAATCTCGCGATTTCAATGCAAGGGACAGCCGGTGATAAAACGTACCAGGCATTGATGTTACAACGAGAGTCGGTCAGCCATTGCGCCGCATGGAGGAATATAAAAAAGAGAGGATAAAGAATGTTAGCAGAAAAACAAAATCTTATTCCCCGAAAAAATATCCGTCTCTCTTAACAGGTTCAGCTAATAAATATTCGTACAATTATGTGTCGCATTATTTCTCCTTGCGACCTTGATTTCTTGCGTAATGAATAAGCATCATAAACGCATATAAAATATTTCTTTCATTGCCATTCGTTTCGTTTGGACAGGAACATCTGCTTGAAAGCAAACTTTGCTTATTGCAAAGAAATGCGGAAATTCAAATCGTGTAACAGAGACATCCCTGCGATTTACAGGAACAAGAACTTTCACGCAATTTGCGAAGAAACTTATATTTAACTGTGATATTACAGTTGTCAAGTGCGATTGTACATAATACATATTTCATAAGACTAAATATAATAAATACATCAAAAAAACATGTCGGTATGTATTCTTCTCGAATGTATCATATAAACTTACAATAATAATACCCCCTCCCCCACGATACATACTATAAATATCTTTAGCAGTCGTCTAACAAGTCAATTATGACTTACGATTTTGAGCTATAATTATAGTCTATCGATCATTCTAGAGTGACAAGGGTCAGTATATTAAAATTTTATACGTAGGATGATAAAATAATTTGCATAATGCAAATAGTATCCTCAAACCAGTATAAACGTATGATATTCAACTTTAAAAGTCAACTGATACATCAAATATTAAAAGTTTTTGGTTGCTGGGAAAGAATACAGTGATTAATTATCAGTCAGAAATGACTGACCAAAACACAAACTAAAAACACATTTTAATCTATCTATAAATCATTCATAGATAATAGTGCAGAGATGTATAGATTTGAAAAATTAAATATGCTTAACAGTGTTTTTGATATAGCATTATGTTAAATTATATAAGCAAATGAAATAAGTTTTTATTAATTTTTAAATGCTTATCATTCTCTGAAGAATAGAAAACAAAGATAAATTTATGCACTAGCAGAATATTGTGTACTCTTTTATAATCTTTTTCGTACTGATTCGACAAACATATCTCAAAATGTTAAAAAATGGAAAAAAGTATATATATACACATAAAAATATATGTTATATGTATATGTATTATGATATTTGATCATGCAATGTGATTATAAATTATGATAATAATTTTCCTGTTGAATGGAAATTTTTTCTGCGCGGAAATCAGTATATTGCGAAAGATAATGAAGCATCGTGTGTCGTATAATAAAACGCGCGAAATGACGCGAACTTGCATCGAACCCGCTCGAACGATTGGTGAAAGTTTCTGGTGAGGTACATTGAACGCATTTATGGTTCATGGTGCAAGTTTACAAACGCTTGTCCCCCGAGTTATTACTGCGTTACGCCAATCGCGCCATCGCGATGTAATATGTATGTAAAATTCGCGTGCGACGGAACGATTCCGTTTAACATCCTCATGAATAAACCGACCCGCGATAAATTGATTTCACGGAAGTGTAAACTTGGCAATGCATTTTGTACGATGCATATTTTTGCGTATTTTTTCTCGTAAAACATTTCAAAAGATTCCCAAGATGGGCGTAAATTACACGCGGGAATTGTGTTAGAGAGTCTATAAGAAAATTCGTATTGAAAGGATAATAAAATTTTATATAATTTATGATACTTGTGAATTATATATGATGTGTTTCTAATAAAACTTTAAGATTTATTATTGTTTTGCAAATATATGTTAGATCTCTCTAATTTTATATACGCATAATATATTTCTCTTTTTTATTATCGTTATGTACAATAACGATAAAACGAAGGCTCCATATCTGAATAATTTTCGCTAATACAATCGCTTTGTATTACTTCACTTTAATCGCTATATTTGCCTTCTGCTTCTTCGAATACCGCCTCGATATACGCCTCTGTCTTACAATAGAATCGAGCAATAATAAATTTGGAATATATCATGCAAATATCGCACGTGGATGGAAAATTATTTGCAATTAGATGCCACTAATGCAACAGCTTATTACATGTCCAATAATGCCATGATGTAGCGAATAATTAGTATAATCTTGTACATCATATTTCTACACATCACTAATTTTAGAATAATACAATGCATAATTTCAGACGCTATAGTATCTATTGCAATAATTTAAATACTTGGTCTTTTAATATGTAAATGTAATAAAAGTTGCATATACTTCCGACATTTTTAAACCTTTAAATGTGCGCAAAAATGTCTTTTTTCGAGTAACTTCAATTTTTTTTATCCTTTTTAAGCATAAATTTTGATAAACGAAAAGAATAATGACAAAAAGTTTTCTCTTTATACAAATATATTTGCAAGAATATATATAGAACTACGTTCTTTTTTGCAAAGATACAATTATATTTGTTAGATATCCCATAAATCGTATATGCACAATTGTATACTTAAAATTCATAACTACTATAAGAAAAATATGAAAAACGTGATTCGGTAAATATTTAACGATCTTAATCTCGTGCTTAATAAGCCAATTATTGCACTGTTATAATATCTCACTACTGCGTTTTCCTATGAAATAGCGCGTCCTAGTTCGATAAGAGCGTGTGTTCCTTCATATTATGTATGTTCTGTTATTTTTATAAATATTTGTTATACTTATACCTATTATCAGGAAAAGAGAGATCGGTATATTTCCTGTCTGTCCGTTATATAATATTGCGACGGAAGAGAAAGGGGAAAGTGTAGTATTTTATTACATGTATTTATCATACAATTATAAAACTGTTATTTATGTCGTTTTTGTATGTATCACGATGTGCACACATAAACAAGCGAATTTATCATATAAAATATTAATTTATAATAACGAATTTTTATTTAGAGGATTTCTTGTTTCCGATTACACTTTAACAGGAAATGTACTTGCATTTTATTTAAACATATGTAAATATAAAACAATGTTTTTTATGCTGCTTGATAAATTTGTTATGATTAATTTTATTGAAATTATGAAATAATAAATAATGAATTTCCATTCCTGACAACAATGATCTTTGAAATATTAACGCTAAAAAATATTAAATTTATTTGTCAAACAAATTTAAGAAAGAAAATATTATTAAAAATTACATTAAATCATATTTTTAAATGATTGCATATTTCATAACAAAATATATTGTAACTGATTTTTCGCGTATTGGGCAACATGTTTTATCAAGTGCGGCTATTAATCGAATAAATACCTGATCTCGTACAAATTACGACATAAATGGTAAAAGTAGGATAACATTTTATATAATAGTAAGAAAGTTAAACAGAATGAGAAAGACGAGAAATATGAGTAACCCACGAAGCAATAATTTCAAAGTTGGTATTTCGTTCTATGAAGTCGTTGTTTTTATTATTTATTACATGCATTATCTACACAAAACACAGTAAATGGAGAAGTAGATTAGAAAAGGAACCATGTGATTGAGATAAGTCTTTGTTTTATCTGCCCTTCTTAAAGTACAACCATATCATAATGATAGCTGGACAGATTTATGTTTCTTTGACCTCTTTTACATGTCTATGAAATTTCAACACAAAAATTTCAAGAAAAAAGCTTAGGGTCCTCTCAACGAAAGAACATTCTGAATATTCGTACATTATAATTTCAAGTATTTTAAATTATAGCAAATATTTTGAAATTTCACTTATTGATAGTTTATTATTTTAAGCACAGATGTATTTTTTATGTAAAAAATTATCTTGTAAAAAATATTAAAAACTAAATGAAATATAATTCTTTCCAAATCATCGAGATTCATCTAAGAATCGAGAGTTATTTTCACGCGTAATGCAAAATTATAAATAGCAGAATTATATAATTACATGATTCACAAAATAATCGATATCCCACATACCTATTTCTCATATGATATATTTATAAATTTTATAAACTTTTCTTATCTATATAATGTAGATGCTAAATTAGTAATTTATTTACACATATATAGTGTTCGAATTTGTTTAGAACATTATGGAATTGTTTTATTAAAAGTCTATTTGCAAAAATAAAAGTTTCTTTCTCATAGGTTAATAATTAATAATTATATCTATAGAGTTAGAATGTTATCTAGACGTATCTGGAGGATCGTCCATGACATATGTCAGCAAGAGAAATCGGAATTAACTGAAGCGGACTTAAAAGAGATTTTCCTCTTTCAGCTTGCAGTTTTACGCAAGTCGCGAATCTGCAAAGGTCGGCTGAAAGACGGAAGAGTTATGTTCTAATCTGCACGTCAATTGTTATAATTTGATGATTGGGTACAAAATTACGAATAAAAAGCTCGCGACTCGACTTAAATCTTCTCGCGTGATCTTCGAAGTGAAAATTTACAGTTACATTGTCATAGTTATCGTCACTATCGTCATCGTTGTCCCGTGCCCACTCGAAGTGGCCGCTGGTCGACCTCGTTGTCGTACAACGGGAATATCGAAAACATGCGAAAGTTCAAACGACGTACACTTCTCGCTTGTCAAAAGAACACCTCACCTACTATCCCGTTAAAAATGTTTGCACGGATGGTACGCGTGCCTGCAGAAAGATATCAAATTTTTAGGCTCACCAACCTCGTTTCTTATTTTTCCGACATTTTTTCGTCGAAAATAATATATCGATACTTTAAATGTGGAATTTTATTCAACTGCTTATTTTTTCCTTATATTATATAATTGCACTTGATATGTATTTTTTTCTTATTCTGAGAAAGTGTACAAGTAATATAGAAAAGTTTGTTTTTAAGTATTTATATATAGATTCATAAAAATATTTTCTAAATATGCATAATTTCTTCTTTTGTATGTGACTCTGTTTTCTTATAATTTTTTAATTATTTAATTATTTATATTTATGTATTTTTATTTTATATTCGAAAAACTTCTTAATGAGCAACATTAAATATTAAATTATTCACGAATACGCATCATTATATATATTATAATTTAAAATATACATAACTTGAAATAATAAATAGTTACATATATAGCAGTTGGTCTTATCAAAAGTTTTATAACGTATTGTATTTCCTGCCGCGCATAAGAAACGAGTTACGTTTCTATATATATATATCTAATGAATGACTCTCTGGCGATTGGTTATCGCATGCATTATAATACACCGTCGAGTCCAGTGTGCTATCGTGTAATTTACGAGAATTGGAAAATTTACTATCATCAGAGCTACCCACGAGGAATTGTGCGATGTCGCGAGTGTGAACGGAGCCAAGATATGAAACACACGTGTGGAAAGATGAACGAACTGCATAATTACGACTAATTTAAAAACGAGTCGTAAAAATAACAAGGCCGCGAATGTTGAAAATATGTTTGTAGATAATGAAATGAACAATCACATGGAGTTTAAAACACTGAAAGAGATTACGAAAAAATCTATTTAAGAGGAACAACAATCTCTAAATATAATCAATATTTTAAGTAATAATAGCTTGTCAATAAAAATATCGGCCTATAATAACGTAATAACACACATTTAACAACATTTTAAAGATGTACTTTTTTCCCTTTTTTTTTGTTAACACAATAAATAAAATAGATCTAACGCTCTATAGAATTTCTCCTAAAGAGAAAATTAGAAGTCATCTAAGAAAATTACAGCGATTACTATTAAAAGGTGTCGACCGTTAATCCTAGCCAATCCTACCATTAGTCAATATCGGAGTAATATCTAGCTATCATGTCCTCATTTCTAAAAGAAAAAAAGATAATTTATACGATTAGAGAAATAAATATACAATAACCATTTCATACGTTGATGTTGCCTATTATCCGCTTCTATTTCTACATATTTTGATGTTGATTTTTAATAACACAACAATGTATAATATACACGATATACCCTACACGTATACAAGGAAGATGGTCAGGAAGAGACGATTAAGAGGCGCCAGGTCACGGCATGTGAAGGCGATGCCGCTCTGCTCACTCATGCGTCTCTTCATTATAATGCAGCTTGCGCCTCGCCTTTCTATCGGACTCAACGCGACACAGTTTCGCGGTCGCGTTACTCTGTCGAAACGCACTGTGCAGTCTGTGCATCGGCAAACATATCCATGAGGACAGCGCGCTCGATGCAGGACAACAGCGTGTTCTCGATATACATATACCCGTATCACGCGAATCGATTTTCCCAAGGACGAGAGACTGGGAGTTCGATTGCCAATTATGCGAACACAATGGAATCAGTCGCTTCAGGAAGAGAATATCTCGCTTGAAAAAAAAGAATCTTTATGTACTTTTTGGAAAATATATATAGATTAAAAGAAAATAATTAAAATAAATAGTTATTATATCTATAGATAAAATAATTTCATGACTTATAACGGACTTATTAGGAAAAATTTTATTTTGAAATTATAAATAGATTTCTTTACTGAAAAAGAATACTATTTTCTTTCCTTTCATATGAAACTACGAAATTGAGGAACAGAAAATCTTATAGCAAATATATAATATGAAGTTTTATCTAATTTAGAGCGAATATATAATATGAAATTTTATATAATTTTGAGCAAATAAATAATATGAAATTTTATGTAATTTAAAGAATTAACGGTATTACGTATAGAGATTACGCACGAGCTAATGATTGCAACGTGAAAATTTATCACGAGATCGCTAAAAATGCGCTTATTCGCACGTTCGTTTATTTCGTCAGGTGATGTCGTTTGCAAAAACGCGCGTGCTCGCACGTGTCTAGGGAAATAATTATACCTTATATCATAATGGCTTACATATTTTACCTGTTGATTATCACTTTTATCTCGCAAGATCTTCGAAAGCGGAACTCATCGCGTTCTGTAAGACATATAAATTTTTTTTTTTTTTTTTTTTTTTTTTTAATTTAAGGAGAAGTTATAGTGCGAAGTGGTTTTTTGAAATATCATGAAACGATTTTTAATATATACTATTGGGTTGAAAGGTTGTTTCGTTCCGTTTTTTACTAAGAGATGAAGACCGAAAAAACGGCA
>NW_021849866.1:3962481-3970595 GCF_003651465.1 Formica exsecta | reverse complement strand
TCATAAATCCGATAAATCCGTTAAACTTGCTGCGAGATAAGCTACAATGTTTTACCAGGGTTTTGCTCGATCAAAATACAGATATAATCTTACAATTTCGCCTATATATATATATCATAAATCCGTTAAACTTGCTGCGAGATAAGCTACAATGTTTTACCAGGGTTTTGCTCGATCAAAATACAGATATAATCTTCAGTGTACGACAATTTCGCATATCATCGATCAATCCATCGCGTTCCGATGATGTAGCTTGATTACTTGGTTAGTGGTGCGACAAATATGGAATATAGACCGCAATCTCTCGCCGATCCCCAGGAGGTAAATACCGCAAAATCGGAGGATAATCATATCCTATCCACGACCTCTCGCTATATCGTTGATACTTTGACGCGCAGTTATTTCTAAGCACTGACATGAATATGTAATAACGATCGAACCGTAAAGCACGATAACGAAGAAATTATCCGACTATTCTATTCTTTTCGTTCGAGTTGAATTTGTTAGAAAAAAAAACAGTAAAGAAAATATATCAAAACTGATACAGCATCTTGTTTAAGGGTTCCTAGCTAAAAGTTCAAAATAAAAATATATCTGTAGATATTTGTTATAAGATTATATATGTATATATGCATGAAAATGATTACACCAACTTAATGCATCAAAGTTTCAGTTTGTCTCTTATCGTCGCATAAATCGCGATATATGTAATGTCGAAATCCTTGATGTCAGGGTCAAGGTTACACGTCATATACAAACGCGTGGCATTGACTTCGATATTACACATTACGCGATGGAGGATCCCTCGGCGTAAGTGTGTGATGTCGCCGCGTCTCAATGAGGTCAATACACTCGTCGTTGCATTACGCGCGCCATGAGCTCTATTATGTATTTCTCTATTAGTCAAAGTACCTGGCATTTGATGCACTTGTGCATGCGCGGGGAGAAGACTCATCGCTCGATCATTACACATTTGTCTTGCGAAATAAAAAACATACGATACAAAGCCGATAACTGTACTATCCATTAGATATCGATTATTTCTTGTATAAATGCATTTGATAACTATTTTTTCTAATTACCATCAGTTCTCCTTTTACAAATTAACGATTTTTCTCTACAATCTCGATTTCAATTATGATCTAGGAAGGAATTAAGACCGCGATGAAATTAGCAAAGCCGCGATAAAGTAACACAGTGAATCATCGTTTCGCATCGTGTGATGGAAAAATAAGAATGATAAATTAAATAGCTTTTAGTGATCAAAGTGCAAATTGATTCTAATTAATTTTTATTACATCATCGGCGAATTATACATCGCGCAATCTATCCTATTACGATATAAGGAAAAACAGAAGAGTAAAATTAACATTATCGTCGAGTCGAAATTTTCTTCCTTTTAGACTTCATTATTCAATCTAACATCTACTTTAATACTTTAAGCAGTCAGATCACACTATTTTGAAACTATGTACTTAATCCGTGCTTTGCCGAAAGTTCTTTTTTTAATCTTCTAAATGGAAAACTGTTTATTGCCTGAGATAAAAAAATAGGAGCTCAATATAATATGCAATTTCTATATAAATAAAACTGATTAAAATCCTCCAGAATCTATAAACGTAAAAAATATAAATTGAAAATAGGAGCAAAATTTCGACTCGGGATCGGAAAGTTAAAAAGTGTCTGCATATTTCAGTACTATTACGAAAATTATTTTATCTCAAGATTGCTAAAAGATGCTTTACGATAGTATCTTAATGAGAAACAAAAATAACTGGAATAAACTTAATAAAGCATTGCAAAAAAGTTTTGCGTACGCTCGATTCCAGCGCCTGTACTTCCCATCATCTCTCGACAAAGTCTCGTTGAGCGATTATGCGAGGAATTTAATGCGCCGCGCAATCTCTCTCGCGCGAGATGATCGTAAAAATAAAACGCAGAAATGGCGCGCGGCTTGGTACGGAGATAAAAATCTCGGATCGCGATTCGCCTTTCGCTCGCCGCAAAAAGACGGCAGTTCTCTCGTCGATGAAGAAAAGCGATTTATACAAATTCCGACGTCCCTAATGGTACACGTGCCATGAACGGCGACCCGAGTAACATTTTACTATACGATATTTCGCTCACGCTATGTAATAACGCGAAAAGATCGAAATCAAAGATTAGAAAAGGAATGAATACGTTTACATGCATACCGTATGCATTACCGTGATACTCCGCGCACAGAATACTTGTAATTATCCAACAATAAAAAAAAAATTGCTGGTGTTTATAGCTTACCATTTATATTTTGCGAAAAGGATGATAGCTTGTATATTTCTTGCATATATTTTTTTATTATATATATAAACATATATGCATTGACACATTTGATATAATAGTATATTATTTATGCAGAGGATATATGTATGTACAAAAATCACCAATATCGTTTCGTATAAAATCAAACTAAGAGAAATATCCTTCGGGCATTATTACTATAATTGCTATAAAGATTACAACAGAGGATTCTACCATTATGACAGAAGAAGACAATTCGTAAACGTTATTTAAATAAGTAATCAAGTCACAAGAGAACCTCTCTCTTTTGCATGCAACTGCGATAATGTGCAGATAATTATATAATCGTTAACTTAGAGACCTGTTCGTTGAGTTTATGGAATACGAGAAATAGATCCTTTCTCTCTTTAGCCTTACACGAAGCTCAATCACGAATGCTAACACTATAAAAAAACCTATAATTTTTATAAATGCAAAACAATATTATAGAGAAAAATATGAGATTATTGTATCAATAAATAAAAAAATAAATAATTAAATAGAACTGAAATATTTGCACAAATATTTTTAAAACATCTTTATAATCGCGTACGGTTCTTGTATAATTTAATTTTAATTATGCATCTTTTTCATTTTACTTTATTATCTCGCAGAAATCCGACATGGTGGAAGAGACGGTCCGGTTTGGAACGCGGGTTAACGGTGATAGCCGTTTCCGGATTCCTCTTATGCGTCGCTTTGGCTGTGGCGCTCGGAATTTTGGCGTCCAACACGACATGCAACACTACATCCAGACCCGGTAAGAGCATTCACTTTTACAGCGACCCACAATGCAACACGGACCGCTCGTGCATGCATGTTACAAGTGCAATGTTATTCGAGAAGCGTAGAAGTAAAACTCATATATACATATAACCTTCTCCTTTCGAAATTTGTGTTAAAACCTCACATACATATATGGCTTTGAATAAATTGCTTACATTTTTTATTCCAATATTGAATTATAAATGCTAAATGTTGGTTTTGTTGTACACTTTGGAATGTATATAGTGAGTCATCGAAAATCGAACATAAATATTTTTATTATGTTTAATAAAATTAAATATTGAAAAAAAAAAGAATAAGTATGATGTACTAATATGTACTAATATTTAACGTAAATTAAATAAAATAATTTTACATGTGTTTCGTTTCTCGCGACTTGATCTCTAAAATGAGGCTACAATCTTAATACAATATCGAAGAGGAGATTGGATCTTGCATATATATCCTTCATTTACGAAAGCCTGTCATCGTATGACATTTCTACACATGTACAGGATCAGGTCTATTCCGAAACTATACAACCATTTCTTCGCTTTTAAGATGAGCCTCGTATTTTCGATACACTCTCTTTCGATAGAAAAAAAAAATATATGATAACTTCTCATCTTCCTTCACATAATGAGACTTTCATAACATCCGAAAATTTTTCGAAGAAGATCTCATTTTACTTCTTCCAATCTAAGCCGCGTGCAATTTATAAATCCGATCCTGCGCGTGCAACAACGAAGTATCATGCATCGGCATCCCAAGAGGTACGTTGGTCCCGCGTTACGACAAAGATGTTACTTAACATCGTCCAATTATATTAATCATTAATGCTTGGAATGAAATTGCTAGTGGCGAGCAAGTCATAATTCTCCGCGACATGGCAACGATAAACTTCTGCAATAGCTTATGCTTATGCAGTAGAGGCGCAATAAAAAATTATTAGATACTGTATCTTATAAATCTTCCATGCAATAAATATATCTTGCGACACACGTTAAATGATTTAGGAACGACAATATTCTGATATCTTAGAAAACTTTCCCGATGATATAATTTTTTTAATGCATTTAAATAGCTAAAATTTTAATTCTATATTGTCTAATTTTTGACAAATGACGGATTGTTTATTTATGATCTAAAAAAGTTGTTATGCGGGAAAAGAGAGCGCGAAACGTATATGTATAATAAAACAGTTAAAGAGGCTGAATTTATCTTGGTGTGTTCAGGAAAATGTTAACGAAAATTTTAATGGTATTTAAATTATACGCGCTCTTAATCATTGGTTTAATTACTGTTAGACGTATCATCGAGATCGTTTGCCGATATGAACGTTCATCTGTACACATTTTTCTTCGATATCTCAAAGAGAGAAAGAGAAAGAGAGAGAGAGAGAGAGAAAGGTAGGACACGTGTTTTTTTAATGGCTCAATGCGACAAGCGGCGGTTACGTTTACGATCGAAGCCGTTTGGTAACGGTATATGCCATAAAAAATTTTAACTGTGCGAAAATAAGGCACGCGGAATTGCATCGTTGTCGTAAATTGTATTTATAGGTCGGAAAAAAAAAATATATGATAACTTCTCATCTTCCTTCACATAATGAGACTTTCATAACATCCGAAAATTTTTCGAAGAAGATCTCATTTTACTTCTTCCAATCTAAGCCGCGTGCAATTTATAAATCCGATCCTGCGCGTGCAACAACGAAGTATCATGCATCGGCATCCCAAGAGGTACGTTGGTCCCGCGTTACGACAAAGATGTTACTTAACATCGTCCAATTATATTAATCATTAATACTTGGAATGAAATTGCTAGTGGCGAGCAAGTCATAATTCTCCGCGACATGGCAACGATAAACTTCTGCAATAGCTTATGCTTATGCAGTAGAGGCGCAATAAAAAATTATTAGATACTGTATCTTATAAATCTTCCATGCAATAAATATATCTTGCGACACACGTTAAATGATTTAGGAACGACAATATTCTGATATCTTAGAAAACTTTCCCGATGATATAATTTTTTTAATGCATTTAAATAGCTAAAATTTTAATTCTATATTGTCTAATTTTTGACAAATGACGGATTGTTTATTTATGATCTAAAAAAGTTGTTATGCGGGAAAAGAGAGCGCGAAACGTATATGTATAATAAAACAGTTAAAGAGGCTGAATTTATCTTGGTGTGTTCAGGAAGATGTTAACGAAAATTTTAATGGTATTTAAATCATACGCGCTCTTAATCATTGGTTGTTAGACTGTTAGACGTATCATCGAGATCGTTTGCCGATATGAACGTTCATCTGTACACATTTTTCTTCGATATCTCAAAGAGAGAAAGAGAAAGAGAGAGAGAGAGAGAAAGGTAGGACGCGTGTTTTTTTAATGGCTCAATGCGACAAGCGGCGGTTACGTTTACGATCGAAGCCGTTTGGTAACGGTATATGCCATAAAAAATTTTAACTGTGCGAAAATAAGGCACGCGGAATTGCATCGTTGTCGTAAATTGTATTTATAGGTCGGCATCTTTTATATGCGTCTTGCTATCAAAAGTGCTTTGTCAGCTCATTAAACGAAGGAAAAAGTATGTGGCGTTACAAACATATATATATGCCGCAAAGTTATAAAAATTGTTGTTATTTGTTTATCAATATCTATGTCTTATCTCGCCATTATTAGTGGCAAGAAACAGTCAGATATATAAATTAAAAAGAAAAAGTTAATTTCGCAAGATTTGCGATAATGTTTTTAATGCAAGATTTTCATCGGAAAGACGAAACACATCTTTAAAAAGTTCGAGAGGAAATTACATTTCTCAAAAAAAGCGACAACACTCATGACGTATAATTCGTAGTGACGTCAACGAAAGGACGGCTCTGACGCATTTTGATATTTCTATTGGAGCAAACATTGTTTTGATAGTTACTCACCCGCCGCACGTGTTTACACCGACATAATAAGCGGTTACACGCATAATCGCGAGCGTCAGTTTACAATGCGAGCACTCTCGTTGCTAAATATTTCGAGTTGCGCGAATGCGTCGACATTACTGACGTATCCCCGCGAGATATTTTCGGAGACTATGTATTTAAAAAAATCGACGGGATACGAAACTCAGCGCACATGGCATTTTGACGTTGAAATATTGCCTTTCCTTACGTGAATACTTAGTGATTACATATGCAATCAGAGGAATAATAATAGATGAAGCAGCGTGTGACGTTTACGCGAACGCGTTCGAATCAAGAGGAAACCGCGATATAAAAATTATTAACGATTATTGCTGTCTATAAACGTTTTAAAGAAAAAGTAAAAAAAGATCAAATAGATTATTTGTTATATAATCCGTGCTCCTGATTTAAAAAAATAAAAAAATATATATACTGTTTTGTAAAAATATTCTTTCAAATTTTTTTGAGAGTGTTCTCGTATAATAAATTATATTTCGTAATAAATATATTTTATATTGTTATGTAATTGCTTATTATTTATTATGTAAAATTTTAAACGTAGCCGATCGAATTCTATCAACATAGAAAAAGTATATCTCTTTTTTTTTAATACATTATGCGATTTTCCGGAAAACTCCACATTTTTGACAGACAATAAAACTGATAACCGAAACACACATAAATGCACAGCATAATTCATATTAATCGCTTGCGAAAAGAGAGATATTAAATTTTGCTCTGTATGCAATTTAAGTTGTATGGCAGCTTATTGTATGTAACTCGATGCTTCACCCATCCACTAATTTGTTGCTATTACGCATTTTTTTCGCACCTGCAACCGTATCTGCATCCGCACGAGAACAGATCCTGTTAATACAGAGATGCTACCATCCACAGCCGAAGCGTTAAGCGGCTCAGAAACGTCGAGCAGCATCCATGTCATACAGAAAAGCCCGGAATGCGACGATATATGTTTAACACCTGGATGCGTTACCACAGGTTAGTGAAATATATAGCGGAATTTAAATTTTCTCTGTTTATTTCGATCTAAATATTTATAGATTAAAATCTCAAAAATATAATCATATGATATTGTAGATTCTAGTACATCTTGCTTAAAAAATATATTAACGTATATTTAAACTGTCTATTTGATACATTAATTAATTTTAATAAAAATAAAATAAAAATAAAAATGAAAAATTTATAGTAAATGTTTTATATTTTTCTCTCAACAAAGATTTTATAATTTTATTTGAATAAAATTTAAAAACATTTATAAAAAGAAACAAATCATATATTCAACATTGAAATATTATATTCTTTGAATCTACGTTATAAGAGAAATGTTATGTATTTAAAAAATATTCAATAATTTTTATATCTTCCTCTTTGATAATGTTTATTTCATCTAAGAATTAAAACTTTTGCCGACAAACACGAAAAATATTTTTATCTCTATAAATTATTTATTGTTCAAAAATATTCCAATGAAACATAAACTATAGACACATTTGGATATATTAAGATAAATCAATCTCGCCACGCGAGAACTGAAAATCTTTACATAGTAATATTGAATCGTATTAATTTGCGCATACCGCAGCCTCACATATACTGAAAAATATGGATCGCAACATGGAGCCGTGCGATGACTTTTACAAGTTCGCCTGCGGCGGCTTCCTCGATTCTACCGTCATTCCCGATGACAAAACCAGCGTAAATGCGTTCTCCGTCATCGTCGATACCCTCTTGGAACAACTACGGACTAGCATCGAGGAGAAGAGTCCTCCAAACGAACCGAGACCATTTAGACTTGCCAAAGACTTCTACAAGGCTTGCATGAACCAAAGTAAGCAGTCGCGATATGACTTTTTTTTTACATAAATCAATAGACTTATAACGCACTTGTCTAATAAAATTCAAACTCGCGTATTTTCAAAAATAAGCGATGGTAAAATTATATTACGAGTTTTTTAATATTTATGTAATCGATAGCTATTAGTTAAGTTAAAAAAAAAGTTTTATTTCTCTTTTTTTTCTTTTTTTTTGAAATTTATTTGTTCTT
>NW_021849866.1:3934875-3953703 GCF_003651465.1 Formica exsecta | reverse complement strand
AGATAAATCAATCTCGCCACGCGAGAACTGAAAATCTTTACATAGTAATATTGAATCGTATTAATTTGCGCATACCGCAGCCTCACATATACTGAAAAATATGGATCGCAACATGGAGCCGTGCGATGACTTTTACAAGTTCGCCTGCGGCGGCTTCCTCGATTCTACCGTCATTCCCGATGACAAAACCAGCGTAAATGCGTTCTCCGTCATCGTCGATACCCTCTTGGAACAACTACGGACTAGCATCGAGGAGAAGAGTCCTCCAAACGAACCGAGACCATTTAGACTTGCCAAAGACTTCTACAAGGCTTGCATGAACCAAAGTAAGCAGTCGCGATATGACTTTTTTTTTACATAAATCAATAGACTTATAACGCACTTGTCTAATAAAATTCAAACTCGCGTATTTTCAAAAATAAGCGATGGTAAAATTATATTACGAGTTTTTTAATATTTATGTAATCGATAGCTATTAGTTAAGTTAAAAAAAAAGTTTTATTTCTCTTTTTTTTCTTTTTTTTGAAATTTATTTGTTCTTCCAGCCGCTATCGAGGAGCGAGGCTTGCAACCATTGTTGAACAATCTCAGAAAACTCGGTGGCTGGCCAGTTCTAGACGCCGAGCGATGGAATGACGGTGACTTTACTTGGAAAGATACCGTCTACAAATTCCGCAGATTGGGCTATTCCGTCGACTACTTCATCGATTTCGGCGTCAGTGTCGACTTGAAGAATAACTCGAGGCGCCTGATCGACGTAAGCACGTAACAATTTATAGCGAAAGGCGAGACTTAGAACAGCGTGAAACGCGAAGACCACAATTGTTCCAAGTTAAATATATAAAATTTGTAGCAACAAATCCGTGATCAATGCAAATTAATTATTTTCAGCTTGATCAAGCAGCTCTTGGTCTGTCGCGCGAATATTTGTCGAAAGGTTTCGACGAGAAAATCGTTCAGGCATATTATAAGTACATGGTGGACATTGCTGTGATCCTTGGAGCTGATCCGGATCGAGCCCGCAAAGAATTGAAAGAGTCACTTGAATTTGAAATCAAACTCGCGAATGTAAGTCACCTTCCAAGAATTAAAAACTTATAAATACAGCCCCTTGATACAAAAATAAAACAAGATTGAGTAAATTCTTAAATTGCAATTCTTTTATTTGAATAAAATGAAAGATCCTTCGAAAATGCAAAATCTTCTGAATTAATTATTTTATGTACTAATTAGTATAAACGTAAATTGAGACTAATGTTGCGATATTAATCGATTAAATATATACTATACGCAGATCTCGCTACCTAATGAAAAGCGACGCAATGTAACTCTTCTCTACAACCCCATGACTGTGAACGAGCTGTCTTCGGCTTACCCTAGCATACCATGGTGGGAATACTTTAATACAATCCTCGCGCCGCAAGCGCAACTAAGTCGGGACGAAATAGTTATCGTGAACGTGCCCAGTTATCTAAAAGACTTTGAACAACTGATCAGCAAGACCCCGAAGAGGGTGCAGGCGAATTATGTGTTTTGGAGGGCGGCCGCCGCGTCTGTCAGCTATTTAACGGACGATATCCGAAAAAGGCAGCTGAAATATACGCTAGAATTAAATGGCAAGACGGAAAGGGAACCGAGGTGGAAAGAGTGCGTGGAAATTGTTTCTGGCAGTATGGCGATCAGCGTCGGTTCGATGTACGTGAGAAAATACTTTAAGGAGGATGCGAAAAAGACCGCTCTCGAAATGGTCAGCGATATTAGAGAGGAATTCACGAAGATCCTGAAGAAGGTGAGAAAATAAAAAAGCGGAAGATTAAATTTTTGCGAAATCGCAACTGCGGGAGATTGAAATCTTGGGATTGATACTTTTTTGACCTCCATTTATCTAGAAATTAAAATCTGGAAAATGAAAAAGTCTTTCTTTTAATTTTCTTTTATCTGTAAATTGAAATTGTGGAAACACACACACACATAAGAACCTTGGCACGCACCTATTTATCAACGAATTAAAATATAGAGAAGGACTATTTTTATTTATATTTTTTACTATTTAAGAAAAAAGAAACAATTCGTCAGAAATATTTTTACTTTGTAATTTTAATCCCTTTAGTAAATTGTTGATGAAATTGCGCGCATTATTAGGTGGAATGGATGGATGAGAAAACCAGAGCAAACGCCTTAGAAAAAGCAGCTGACATGACATCACATATTGCTTATCCAGATGAGCTGCTGGATAATAGAAAGCTTGATGAGTTTTACGAGGGACTCGAATTAAATTCCAGCGATTATTTAGGAAGCATTTTAAATCTGACTATCTTCGGAACGAATTTCTCATTCGGTAGATTGAGAAAGCCGGTGAACAAAACGGAATGGATTACTCATGGAAGGCCGGCTGTTGTTAATGCATTCTATTCCTCAATCGAGAATAGTATTCGTAAGTATCTAAATATAAGCAATTTTACGCGCAAATTCATATTAATAAATAAATACCAAATATGTGCATATCTCTTTAATAATAATGTATATAAATTTAGGAAGGATTTTTACAACGAAAATAAAAAAAAAAATTAATTTAAACAACAATTGAAGAAGTATATTTACTTTTGATCTTGTCAATAACAAAGCCAATAATTTTTTCAAAATCTCATTTCAATAAGATCAAATTTTTAATTTTGGACTCTTCCAAAAATACAATCTTTTTTATTAAATTTTATATTTATATTCTTGAATAAAAAATAAAAAATTTCCATTACATGCAAAACATTATATGAAACTATTCAATTAAAATATAAAAATACTTTTTATTTAAAAACCTAGCAGAAAAATTTATATATTTTAAATCATTATTTTTTTCAGATCAGATCATTAGTGTGTTTTAATCTGAAGAAAAAAAATGTTTATAAAATTACGTGCAAATTAATATTGCAATCATTATTTTATTGCCGAGTGTCAAATAATTCTCTCGCAATTTTTTTTTCTTAGAATTCCCCGCAGGTATCTTACAAGGCACATTCTTCAGTAATGATCGACCGCGTTACATGAACTACGGCGCTATCGGCTTTGTCATTGGCCATGAGATTACCCACGGCTTCGACGATCAAGGCAGACAGTTCAATAAGGAAGGTAATCTCGTAGATTGGTGGGAGTCGGAGACAAAGGAGCACTATCTTAAAAGAGCCGAATGTATAATTTATCAGTATGGAAATTATACTGTGAAAGACGTCGGAATGAACGTAAGGCGAATATTACATGTTCACATTTCTACATTTATATCCTTAATTATATTTTTCTTGCAAAATTCTATATTTTTTCTATGTATATTTCTGTATATTCTCTATTCTATATTTTTGATGCAGAGATATAATTGTCCGCGAAGAGATATCGATAAAGTATGAAAGAGATTCATATTTGTGTTATATAAATTCTTCTGCACGTCGTTTTTGTTTCTTTAATGAAACATTCTCTGATGATACTGGATGCAATTGTCATAACATCCTATATTATTTTATTGGCTGCTATTTCCGCCGCACTTGCTATATAAACAAATGCTATCGTCGCAAGAATAATTACAATTCGAGTTAATCTTTATTTATTGCATGTCGTAATACACCGTGTAAATGTTGCTAATAGAAAATTTATGTGCGGTAAAAGCGACGGTGATCAATAAACTTTTTCATCCGAATCATTTTCAAGTAAAATATTTAATACTCATATAAAATAACTTTTTCTATATGCACAGAATTGAAAAAAATAATTATCTAAAGAAACATATAGTGAGTCATAAAAAATATAGTGTCTCTGTCATATTTTTGTCGCAATTCTACACAACTTAATTATCAGTACGATCGATCAATTATTCATTTCATTCATCATTATAAATAAAACATGACAAATGTAAAGACGTTTCTATGATTTTTTATATATACGCGAGAATAAATTAAATTAACACTTTTAAATTAACACTTTTAAAAAACTCATACTCTTAAATGCAATTATAAAAATATTTTATATTGTAATATTACCTAGAAAAAAAACTTGATTATATAATCCCATTTCAAAACCTATTTTATACTTTTGCAGTTAAACGGAATAAATACCCAAGGTGAGAACATTGCCGATAACGGCGGTATAAAAGAGGCGTATTACGCGTACAAGGAATGGGTAAAACGAAACAGACCGGAACAAAGATTACCAGGTCTGCCTTACAGCCCGGAACAGATGTTTTGGATAAGTGCCGCTAACAGTTGGTGCAGCAAATACCGTCCGGAAGCGATGAAGCTGCGTATCACGACGGGATTCCACAGCCCCGGCGAGTTCCGCGTACGGGGACCATTGTCAAACATGGAGGAATTCTCGCGCGACTTTAATTGTCCGGTCGGCTCTAAAATGAATCCCGAAAAGAAGTGCGCCGTATGGTAGATCTCACAGATGTCGGCAAAAAATGATTGGCTACGTTGTAACATGCAAAAATCTAACAAGGCGCTCTCCACGATAAAATCCATGGAGATTGATGCAACCTGCGTTTTCAAATGCGCAGGATAGATATTATAAATCGTTTTTGGTAAACAATTTTTATAATAAGTAAGAAATACGTGTCATGATGCGCGTATGTAAATAGAGAGAAAATGGAATATATAATGATGGATTTAAGAGTTAATTAGTTCTACTTGTATGAAGCTATATTCGTCTAACTGTCCTTGATGTATAAGGCATAGAATTTCTGTGTTACAACGTTAATGTCAAAAATTTTCAATTGTTCCATATAATGGAGTAACTCGCACAGCATTAAGCTAAATTGTCAAACATATTTCATTCTTTTATTTTTTTGTTGAGAATTTTTATAGTTTGTATATCGTAAAAAAATGTTGGCAGCTCCATTAAGAAAACGCTTTTTATCCGTTTTTTATCGTTGGCAAACTTTGTTAAGCCTTGCTTCCTAGATGAAATTTTAAAGTATTCTGTTAACACAAAGATGAATAGTAATAGTATACATTATATAGAATATGATCCGTAAAATCAATATTGGGAAAGATTTAAGAATATTTTTTGATAAATTTGTTATACATTTTTTATGAGAATTTTAACAGGACACAGATAATTTTTCATAACTATTTTACGTTGAGTATTATTTAGTAGTATTATCGAGTATAGCAATTATATAGAAACTGCAAATTAGTAAATATGCGTTTGCGAAAAAGAGCGCTTTTTCCCAAGAAATAATGCGATATGCGCGATTTCTGGTATGTTAAAGTTCTAGTTACATTATAGTTTCTGACTCAAATACATAGCACATCGAATATTTCTTCTCTGAGATTTTGCGGATGAAAGAGTGCCAAAACAATCATTTCTTAAATCTTTGACGGTATTTTTCGCAAGAATTAGATGTGCTAGTCAAATTAGAAAGCAAATAAAATTATAGAAAATGGATTCTTTTTTAATCAATACATTCGTGAATTTATAAGAAATATTTTACTAAGTTAAATATATAAATCACACTTCCTATCAGTGAGTAAATATCCAATGAGCTCTGTTTTTCCTTAAAAAAATTCATTTTTTTTAGAAAACGCTCAATAGAGGAAAGACACCAAAAAAGACACCGACGTACTATTTTTGGTCTCTAGTTCTCAGCCGAAAGTTTAAAATAAAAATTTATATTTACAAATATTTACTAAAGATGAATTTTTTCAGATTTCTTACAATTTTTTAAATATTATTTAAAATTTTTAGCAAATAATTCTTTTTAGGAACAAATGGAAATTAAAGTCTGAAAAATTGATTTCCAAAATTAATATAGTTTATAAAAATGATAAAAATATGATAAAAATTATGCAAATAAAACATAAATAATAAACATGTAAAATGATGCAATATTACGAAAAAAGTAATTTGCTATTATCGCTTTTTAAATTATAAAATTCGTTAAAAAATACAGGTAAAAATCTTTAAACTTCAAAAATGGTTGAAAGAGCCAAATTAGTATAAATATATAAATTTACAGACTATAGGCTTCTGATGATTAGTAAATTAAATAAACGGATCAAGCCTATATTAGCTCTAGGATAAAGGAGCAGCATTTAATTGCTGAGAAATATGTCGTCTCAGGAGATCTGTATCAATTGGTATCTTTCCTCTATCTAAACAAGAAAATCCAGAAAAAAAATTTTTTATTAGAAATAAATTGAAATCTTTAAGAGATTAAATGCGCTTTAGCGCTATTCGACCTCTTAAATAAGTTTTATTATAGATAGCATATGTCACATCTTTAATAATAAAGTAAGTAAGCTACTTTAGATAAAATGTGGATCTCAACATATTACAAACAACAAATTAATTTTCCAAAACAAATTAAGCATAATTAAAAATTAAGATCAAATTTTTTCTCTCTTTTGTTTTTAAAATATAATTTGCGAAGATATTTTACGTTACAACGCAAAATAACAAAATTTATATAATGTCATTTTTAAATTATTAAACACACAAATATTGCCACTATTGATCCCTGATTTTCTACTAGCCACATTTGTATATCACATATATTTGTATGTTGTATCGGCGTTGTAATTAAATTTCGATAATTTAATGCGAAAAGTTTTACTGTTTGTTTAGACACATTTGAGTAACCATTAATCGTAGAATTACCGTTTCAAAGTACTTAGAGCAACCTATAAATAAGTATTAATCGTAGATATGTAACTGCAATCGTTGAAATTTGCAATCGCGATTGCTTTTCAGCATATTACTTTTTGCATCCATATGCATTGCATATAGTATTTTTATTTGCGTTACATCCTGTCTGTCTTAGATACATTTCCCAATTTCAGATATTTATAACGATGGTTATTTAAGTCATCGAGTACAATAAGTATAAGTAAAAGAAATATGACATATATCTTATCAGATATTTATTGAATATATGTAAAAGTTTAATACAAAAATATTTTGTGTAAATATCAAACTGTATTTTACGCACTTTTCAAAAAAATATCCGTATTATTTTTTCCGGAATATACTGTTAGTGAAATTTTACGTAAGCAATTTTTCAGTTGTCTACGCACAATGCAAAGATAAAAATATAAACAAACACTTAACGCTATCACTTACCTTAACTGATATATTGAAATAACCATCCGATCCAATAGTCCTGTCTGAGTCTACGATGCATATTGGACAACGAGATAATAATGTACGATACTTCGATCATTCAATCCTTTCGTACTTTGCACTTTTCAACGAAGATGACTTGCTACTGTCCAACTTACGATGACACAAATTACACTATAATTGCGAAGATTCTCAAAAATGTCGCACGCTTCTAGTTAACCGATCATTGAATTCGACACTACTTTTATATTTTTAAACGTAACAGATGCGGCGGCAATTTCGCGCCGATGTCCGAATTTTTACAGAACGGATTATAGAAGGCGTCAATAATACTCTCACTTTTAAATGCGACATTTTTCGCTCGGACATATCGTATCTAGATATTTACACATCGTGACTGTTGGTTCGAAGAGAATTAGCAATGTTCAGAACAAACAGAAAATAAAAACAATTATTATATTACATTCCTTCTATTTTCCTATTTAGTCTTAATTAGTCATACTTGTCTAACTATTCGTTACTAAATTGCTAATTCATCTGAGAACCGACAATGATGCGCGAATATGAACACGATGCGACCGATTCGAAAAGTGAAAGGCATTATTAATGTCTACTATATATTATAAATATAATACTAAATATATATATTGTCTTTAAAAAATTGCTCACCATCGCATTTATTGTCGCACTGTCCTTCAAAACTATATTCGATACTCCGATTATCGCTTTACACGCCGTAAACGGATTTTTAAATGGGTAATAAAAAACGCGGCGACAACTTTGCGTTAATCTATGAATTGCCACGAAACCTGTAAAAAGAGCAGAATTCATTATAATAATACCTTGTAGTGACAGATTAAATATATATTTTTAGTATTACCGATATAATATTACCGACGACGAGATATCTCACTGAGAATATACCTTTTTATAAGCGTGACGTGTGATTTTATGATGTGCATTGCGTGGAACACGGAGAAACGCAAATCATTTGAACGACGCAATGTTAAAGATGATAACCGCGCATGCGCGGCCTGCATGTGCACACTTTGCTCCGCGCGCATTGAGATATTATTGGAAACTCGTAAATAAATTTTCTCTCTCATATCGATATACGATTATTCTCAAAATTACCAATATCACACGATGACACTTTATTGAATGTATCACTGGATACGTACCTTTTTATAAGTGTAACGCCTTTTTGATGCAAAACGCAGAGAGAAGTGCGAACGACAGGTTCAAGCGGCGCAAGGCGCAACGCTAAAGATGACGGCCGCGCATGCGCGATATCAATCCTGTGCAACCAGAGAGAAGCCTCTCGGATGCAAATTCCTTAGTGGAGATTCGAACCCTGTTTTTAGCGGAGATTCGAACCCTAGTTTTATATATACGAACCACGTATTGTTCTAATATACGAGGTCTGTTCTTTATAGCTGAACTGGCTGCACTTGTTCAGAGTTTATCTTTTTCTCTCCACATTATAAGAAGAAAGATAAGCTCTGAACTAGTGCAGCCAATTCAGCTATATATAACGAACAGACTCAATGTTAATGTGACGCATGCGCGCGCGGCTCGGATTGCATCTGTCATCATGGCGCAACAGAGCGCGCGTGAAGCGATATTTATGCGGGGCGTATACGGACGTGTAGTCGCGCAAAATTAACGTGTTTTGGCTTCGCCCGAGAGCGAAACGGGGAGACTGTGTTGTGCCAGCATGGACAAGCAGCCGTACAAACTGAGCAGCGTGCTGCTAGGTCATACCGGGGATGTAAGAGCGGTGGCAACCTTCGCTGACGGTACCGTCGTGTCGGTTTCCCGGGACAAGACCGCGCGCGTATGGAAACCGACCGGGTTGGTATTCTCGGAGTAAGCTCGTATAGAGCCTCCCTCATATACGAGAATTCGTAACATCGTTGAGAGTTTCTCAACCTATTGGCTTCAATTTTCTTAATCTCATCATGTAGCTACGAGAGAGATACGTTTCCTTCTCTGTATATGCAAGGTTACATCTAAATATTGCTAATTTTCTTTCGAAATGGACGTTATTTAGATTTATTTTGAGTCTGTAATCATTGTATAATAAAAGTTGGCTTTAAACAAAATCAGTTTTATACTTGTCGATAAGATATAATGCATATCACTCTCGTAGAGTGTGATCCACAACTGATATTAGAAATTATTTTTTATTAATATGTTTGAACTGTGTATAGATTACTGTCAGATAATAGAACTGTTACAAATATAACTAAATACTATATTAAATATATGACATCAGAATTTTACAGGAAGGATAATGAATATGAACAGAGCGCAATATTGACAGGTCACTCTAATTTTGTCAGTTCAGTTTGCGTTATAAACCCATCAGAAAGTAATCCCAAAGGTTATATCATTACCGGCAGTAATGACAGTACCATATGTGTCTATATGGCGGATCAAACAGTACCTGTGCATACATTAATGGCACATCAGAATACCGTGTGTAATTTAAGGACTGGGAAGAAGGACAATACGTTTCTTTCGAGTTCTTGGGATCTCACTGCTAAGTTATGGGATATAGGAAATTTAAATAAACCGCAATTGGATCTCACAGGTCATACTGCCGCGGTATGGTGCGTGGCAGACTTATCGAGTGGCAATATAGTGACTGGATCAGCCGATAAGTTGGTAATAGTGTGGGCAAGAGATGGTTCGATACAACATAAATTAACAGGACATACAGACTGCATTCGTGACATAGTTGATATAAAAGAGGACGAGTTCCTAACTTGCGCCAATGATGCTACTATAAGGCACTGGAACGCAAAACTTGGAACCTGTTTAGGCACTTATTGCGGGCACGAGAATTATATTTATAGCATAGCAGCCATTCCGAATGGCACATATGTTTATTCATCTGGAGAAGACAGAACTATCAGAGTATGGTACAATGCAGAATTGAGTCAAACCATTGTTCTGCCGACGCAATCGATATGGTGTATTGAATTGTTCTCAAACGGTGACATAGTCGCCGGAAGTTCCGACGGTGCCGTTAGGATATTCTCGTCCGATCCCGAACGATACGCGAATTCGGAGACACTGCAAGCGTTTGAGAAGGAAGTGGCAAATACCACTCTGAATGCAGAGCAAGTAATTGGAGACATCAACATAAAAGAGTTAGTCTTTTTTTTTTTAAAGATAAAGTAAGAATTTTTCTACTCATACATTGTTACATTAATTTTAATTTTGTGAATAGTTTACCAGACTCAAAAGTTCTTCTACAACCTGGCCAACGAGATGGTCAAACAAAGATTGTAAATGAAGGGGATGCAGTTAGAGCGTATAGTTGGTCGCAAAGTGAACAACGGTGGATAAAAATTGGCGATGTGATGGGAGCATCCGGCAGTACCGCGGCTACATCCGGAAAACAACTCTATAATGGCATAGAATATGATTATGTTTTTTCGGTTGATATACAAGATGGCGTGCCACCTTTGAAACTTCCATATAACAAAGGTGAAGATCCCTGGCATGTTGCACAAAAGTTCCTTCATGACAATAATCTCAGTCAATTATTTTTAGATCAGGTATGTATCTTGGAGAGTATTATTTTAATTTATTATACAATATTGTTTATATAATGAATGATAAATGTAATCTCTTTTGGCGCGTCTCTTGTTATTGCTTTATTTAAAAGATAATTGGAAAATCGTAAATCTGAATAGAAAGTGCGAGGTGAAATTATTTGTATACTTCGCTTCAGGTTGCAAATTTTATAGTAAAGAATTCTGAGCCAGCTCCAGTTTTGTCTACTGGATCTCAATATGTAGATCCTTTTACAGGAGGAAACAGATATGTTCCTGGATCAGGAACATCGTCCAGTACGCCCGATGTTACTGTGCAATCTTCGATGTTTAGTTCTTCCAATACGTCTGCATCACCTTCCTATATACCTCACTTGAAGTATTTAAAGTTAGAACAAGCAAATATGTCTGCCATTTTCGGTAATTAAGTTTAAGATAATTAGACATAACATAGAATATACAATTGTATCTCATTCTGTGTTTGTATTGTAGAAAAATTAAACGAATTAAACGTTAAACAAGAAAGTATGTATAAAATACCAGAGGAGAAACTAGACGCGATAGGAAAACTCGTAGGCGGTCAAGTGTCCGAAGAAGTTAAGGCCAGTGCTATCAGTGCACTAAAGAATCTTCTAGATTGGCCGAACGATACAGTGTTCCCAGCGCTAGATATAGCGAGACTTGCTGTGCTTCACAAGGAAATAAACAATCAATTGTGTACAGAGGAACTGTTGCCAGTCATAGAAAGGCATATCAAACCTGATGCAACTCCGTCGAATCAAATGCTCACCTTTCGACTAATAGCCAATATGTTCCAACACGAAAAGGGAGAGAAACTTTGTCTCGATCATCGGGATGAGATATTGAAGTCTCTGCTGAATCTGCAATCTTTTGGAAATAAAAATAATCAAGTACGTCATGTTAAGCAAGTATTAAAATAATTATCGAAAACAAAAAAACGCTTATAAAAGTCTAAATTGCATGATTAATTGATAATTATTCAAATAATCATAAATGTAATTCATTGCTCTTTCATACAAACTAATCTCTTACGATATAAGATTCAAATAGCGTAAGAGCTGTAAAATAAAATATTTTTTAGGTCGCAATATCGACGTACATCTTAAATCTGATTGTAGCATTAAATAAGTATAATGATATGCCTGCTAGAACGAGAGCGCTAAATGTATTATTTGCCATGTTACCCCGTTTGAATGAGCCTGAAGCAATATTCAGAGCTTTAGTTGGACTGGGAACGCTATTAGCTGCTACACCAGATCCTAGTGATCGTAACGAACTAATTAGCGCTGTGCGACAATCAGAAACTGCTTTGAACGTTCTTAGAACTCTGTCGGAAAGCGGGACCGATATCAGTACGACAAACAAATTGGTAAACTGTTCCAAGCAAATTATCGATTTGATTATTTAATACGCTTACGAATGGTTGGAACACGCTATTTATACAACTGTTACGAAAATAAGCTTTATTAAACGGAGGAAGAGATTGAAAAGATTATATAATAATTAATGCAAATGATTACTACAAAATAAAAAAAAAAATTTAAGATGCACCAATATATAGCTTTGGTAAACGCAATTGAAAGTGCGAAGTAAAAGTAAGTTTGTGCACATATATGCATGTTTTGTAGTTTGGTTATTCAATCCATAAAATATAGTAAGCAAAAATAAAAATACATTTTTTCATATGACTAACACACATTTCATTATTTAAATATGTACTGTGCCCTTCCATGTAATTGCAGAATGTACTTAAAAAAGATGCGTTTATTGATTTATAATAATTAACACGAGACCATTATATTTCACGTTCGTTTTGAAAAAATATAAAAATGTATTTAAATATATAATATTATACGCGATTTTTAAGATTGCTCTACATATATTTCTAAACGTCTTTTTAGAAAATCTATGGCAATTTATTGGCTAAACTTATGCAATTAAATTTGTAAATGATATATTAACAACTTATTTATATTTAATTTGATATTGTTACAATTGATCAAGATAAAACAACATTTTTTGCAGATATTGTTCAATGTACATGTTGACTGTTCTGAGATACGGATTGTGTTTAATGCTCTTTCATATACTTTTTAATTTTATTCCATCTATAAAATAAGCATAAATATTTTTTAATAAACAAAAACATCAAAATATTATCAGTAACAAAATCAAAAGAAAACAATTACATATTCCAGATTTTATAATTGATTTTACATTGGAAATACAAAATTATGAATTAATTAACATGGTTGCAATATACGAATAAAAATTAAAACTGTTACACATGGAAATAATGGAAACTAAATTAATTATTAATATTACCATATGGCAGATACAATGTGCGTGTAACGCATATATTTCGTTTTACATTATCAAATAAACTCGGAAAATAAGAGACGAAAGTTACATGCGTGGAATGTAAATGACCTACTTAAATGACAATTGATTATTTGCAGTTCAGGTAAGATAAGTTGTATTTCTATAATGAAAATTAGTTAAAATATATATACAACGACGAATATAAAATAATAATTTATATATATAATATACATAATATTTGATTAAATTTTTCGGGCATATCGCGCGCCCAGTAAACATACAACAGACAACAGTGTAATAGTAGAATATGGTTATTACATTAACGTCAAATATATATTTCCTTAATTGTATATCAATTTACTCCCGCAGTAGCCAAGAGTTATTAATTACCGTAACTCTTGCAGTTAATTATTACACGAAAAAAATAACATTCACTTGTATACACTCATATTAACTTCAATTATGCTCAATGAACAGTACATGTAGTACATGAAAAGGTAGTTATAGTGTCACAGGCCATTCTGGCTCGTTATGGGAATGTGAATGCATTTCTTCTCTTTTCGTTTTCTTTACAAAAATAACTTTCAATATATATCTGAGATCTGTGAGATAATAGAAACAGTGCTGATTCTCGTACAATTCAGAATCCAGTATAGCGCACGAGTTGTTACGCAATGTACAGCTGGATGCGTTTACATATGAATACACAGGCCCAAAAATGTGTTTTCGTGTAGAAAAGTATCTATATAAAAAATCCGAAGAGGGCTAATGTTGCTCTGATGCCAGCAGAAATATAATGTGCAGGAACCATTATCTTTCAGATTTCTATGTATATAGTAATGACGACGGATTCTGATTGACAACAAAATTGATTATCGATTATTTGAAGGCGTTACTTTAATCTTTAATAGTAAAACTTGATTTCGGAGGTAAAAAGAAAAGAGTGAATTAACCATTGAAACTAAATTACTAATGATAGACGAGTTAAAAAATATTTTGACACAAATAGATTTTGAAAAAATCAACTTTTTTTGGTAAATATTTCAAATTATCTATTAATATAATAATAATATACTCTGACTTTTTAAATTTTCTCTTGCCGATTTTAACGCTTCGCGTCCCAAATTAATGAAAAATGAAAATAGTAAGTAACGCCTTCATCTCTATCATTCCGAATGGCTCGGACATTGATTTCCCTAACTCAGCTCTCTATAGCGGTGACAAACCTGGCTTTTCTCATGAGCAGGAGAGATTCGGAATGCCCTACAGAAATGCACTGATTTCTAAGATGTGTGTCCTCCCTTAAACTTAAGTTACTGGCATATGTACCTGAGGCGACGTGCATATACCTTTCACGCATCTCGCAGGTTAAAATGCATTGAGGCGATTATCCTTGGAGAGATAAGTCACTTCAGTGTGTGTCGTCAAACTATGTTGAAAATTACTGTTTCGAGCTGTATACAAACTACCAGATGAATAAAAGATTCTGGGGGCGGATTTAAGAAACGGCTTGAACGCGGATCTTCGGGCTTTTGCAAATTCGAAAATGCTTATTTCCGAAAGGAAATGCTTGACACTTTCTTAGTAATATTAATATTCGATCTTTCAGCGAAAAAATTTTTGGGGACCATTCTTGCTTGTGAGAAAAATTCCGCTTAAATTCGCCCACATGTGTGTATATATATAGGATCTTTCTTAATTTTGTACCACGAAACTTAGTATACTAAGCGGTGATGTTTACCTTCGACTATACTTGTGATTGCCTGGTGGGAACTCGTCATTTAGAGATTACTTCGCGCATGAAATATCGCTTGCGGTAAAATAAACACAGCCTCATTAATTGAAGGATTCGGGGAAAGAAGTATTAAAATATATATATATATATGTATATGTATATATGTTTTAGAACTTTCTCTCTCACATACACACGTTCTTTCACTCTTTCTTTTTCTTTCTCTTTCTTTCTCTCTCAATATGACGGTATGTTATGTCATACCTCGCGAATATACAGTGTCTGAATCCTGATATATTTTACATACCGTTTACAATCATGTACGCTAAGGGTTTCTCGAAACTTGGAAGCATAACGTCAGAATTGTACAATTATGATTACGACGCAACTGTTGCACGATGAGAAATTACGGAACCTCATTTATAAAATACTTTCAGTGTCCATTGCTGCCACGACAAGTTAGAAAGGAGAATTGTAAACTTTTCCTTTTTTTTTTTTTTTACACATTTGGACATGAAAAGTGTCATATCATCTAATCTCCCCATAAGTCACAACACGACCGCATCATATTATCGTGATTCGACGGCGTAACGTAACGTGCCAAGTCTTCATAATTGAAAATTTCAACAAGATAGACAAGCTTCACCGCTGCAAGTATACTTCGCAGCGCATTAGGTATACGCAGAAAAGCTAATTATCTAATGAAGAGATAATTTTTTTAAATATATATTTTCTTTTTCTCAAGCATATTAATCCTCTCATTCCTATAGTATTTCAAAATTTTGTCGAAAGTTTATCCGAATATTTCGTTTTACTACATTAAGCAGTTATAATAGTAGTACTAAAAAAAGCTCAATTAAAAAAAATTCCTTTGAAATTATTTTACAAATTCTTGATCCATTGCAGTATACAGTCACGATGAGTATTGAACGAGTGCTGCGTATTCTTAAAAGCTGATCTTTTTAGAATTCAACTTATAATAAGAATTTAAATGATTCATTAATTCATAGCTTCATATAGTCAAACTAGGAATGAGAGAATCGACAGAAAGAAACAAGAAATTAGGAGGAAGAAAAGTGCCAGTGTAATAACTAACTTTGGATGCCTCTAAAAACTACATACATCTTGGCATTCGCCGAACGTGTGTCTAACATCCTATTCTATCTGGAGATATACCGGGAGAAAGGGAGGGGGCAGATTTCGATGCTCGTCTCTCACGTATCAGAATGATAAAGCGCGTTATCGTAACCACCCTTCAATCAGGATTTTTCCTCTAAGGAGACGTGTGTGACGGAGGGACCTAAAATTTGTATTGGGTCCCCCCAGGCCCGTCTCATTCAGCTGGGGTGCTCGCCGCCCATCTGTCGAACTCGATTCCCGAATCAGGACTGAGACCCAGATCGATGGGACTCAGGAAGCTGGGCGCCGGACAGTTGCAGGGCCCGTCGGGCCGGCACGCCCCGATACATCTCTGATCATTGTTCTTATTTTTTTGCCGATCCCCCCCTCGATCCCTCAATTCCCTCTCGAAGCTGTGCAACTGTTCCATAAAGTGAAAATTCGGTGCGACATTGGACTTTCTACTACGTACTAGGTTGAAAGCGTCGTTCAGGCTGAGGCTGCACTTGTGCATGAGATAAGCCACGGTGATCGTGACAGATCGCGATACTCCGGCCAAACAATGAACCAGCACTCCCTTGTCTGAGCTCCGTGCTTCTTCTGAAAAATATGCGATAGGTCGCGATTTTAATCCCACAATCATCAATTCGATCGATTACCGCGAATTTAACACTTGTTTTTTTTTAATAATACAAAATTATTGAATATGCGAGACGTAAGCTTATTTTAAAATAGTTTTCTGAAGTTTACATAATGCAAAGCGATCTCTCGAATAAACTGACAGAAAGATCGAAATACGATAGATTTGTTGAAACATTGAGATATAACGTTGTTCTCTTTGATAGCTATTATTTATTTAACATTACATATGTGAGATATAAAATTAATTATTAACTAAATACTATCAGCTCTATATGTTATATTTCTATATTTAATTAATTTGAAAATTGCAATAAAAATATGCCAAAGGAGACAATGCATGTCACGATAATTTTGTGTAAATGACGATAACAAAGGATAGCCGGATTGCCAACACTGACGTGTGTCGGGACAGTCAAAAGTACCAGACTGGCTCAATAGCAATGCCAAGCCTCGCCATTCAGACTTAAGTATAGCTCTCGGTCTAACCGGACATCCGTTGTTTAATTGTCTAGCACGGCTTGCCCGCCACGTGGGAAAGTTTCTATTTAGGCGAACCTATTTATAAGAATGCCCCTTTCAGAAGCTGCGCGCGCGGGGACTTTCTTAAACAGGAAATCCTGTTTAAGAAGCGCGGTCCGAACTAAGAATTTTTGACGCAGAAAAAGCTCGCATTTCTTATATACATGCAATAAGATGATGCCATATATGAATTGTGTTGCAAAGCAAAAATAATATGAAGGAAAACCTTTTCTCTTATTAATATAGGACGTGTGAAAAAGATTACGTGCATTTCAGTTACATATCGATCATCGATATATTCGTGTAATTATTGTGTATAACTCTTTCGTATATAAATTCTTTTCATATTGTATATTCATAAAATTTGTTTTATTATATATTTTTTGATCAATATAAAATATTTGTGGTTACCGCTGAATCTTGCGTGGGTGAGAAATTAATTTACATTATAAAAAGCGATGTTACGATAGCATCGGAATATAATGAACTGTAGGAAAGCATGATGGCGAAACATCCATTGAAGATAGAATAATAAAAGTGTATGAGATGCCAATTAATAGCTGGGAATTTCTTTTCGCGGAAACGTTTGCTTTCCTTTTACTTCTTTTGCTTTTGTACGTTTCATGCAACGTTTTAAGGAGAGGTATTTTTTCTTTGAACATGCTTACGAAGAAAACATATTTATTTTAGAAATAATCTTTCTTTTTTAATCTTAAGATCAATTGGAATAAAATATATATATATTTCTCAACTTCTAACATTTACGCCATTTTCAAAAAAATTTGTTCCGACCATGCTGTCACTTACCTATAAACTGAATTGCCTGGGGGAAGAAACTAGCCAAGTTCTGACTCCAGTGATCGCTTATTGGTATCTGCATATACTTTATTAAACCAGCGCTTTCAAACACATTTGGTAAATCCGGTGTCACATTGAGTATGTACTGTATCCTGTGCCGCGCTAAAGCCTCGCGATCCTCGCTATTAGCCGCGTTACCGAGATACAAATGAGGTAAAATTTCCACGGGAAAATCTTTATCTTCCTCGGGACCTGGAATATAACATTAGAAATTTAATATCGTTATACCGCGTTATTTTTTACTATTACGGCCTGTCGTTGTGTTATGATATAATTGCATTACATTATTCTTTTTTACCATACATTATCGTTATAGAATTTCTGTTAACTATACACAATGAGAATATTTATACTCACCAACTGAATCGCATGTACTGTCACTGTCAGAATCCGAATAGGACCTAGTCGGCGGAGTGGATATCCGAAGGGATCTAAGGCCCATTAATTCACCATCATTATTGTCCTGACCTGGGGCACACTCATTATTAGCTTGACTACCTTCACACCATTCTGGATATCTATCTCTGAATGCTCCAAAACCATCTATAAACAAATATTATATAACAATAATTATTTGTGCAAGTTAATCTCTTTATCTGAAACAGTCAAAAAAATTTCACACCACTATATTTGTATATAATAATCTATAATAATTTTATCTTATACAATTATAAGAAAGAATTAATTTCCAAATTTATTAATCTACTAAAATTTTCAATAAAACTATCATTAATAGTAGAACCAGAAATTAAATACCTTATATGATAACATATCAAGAATAATAATTATATATATAAAGATGCACTAACAAGATTATTTAAAAAAAGAACAATGTTGTATTTTCTCTTGAAAAGGAAAAAATATGATGTGCAAAAATATAGAATTTTTCATTCTTTTATGTTTATCATAAAGTAACATTAATTGTTCTTGTATTCGTTCTTGCATTAA
>NW_021849866.1:3928254-3934388 GCF_003651465.1 Formica exsecta | reverse complement strand
TATATATATATAATCAATAAATTGCTTATGTCAAATAAAACATTGAATGGCTAGACAGTCTTATCTAAAGCTTGATAAAGGCAGGGTATAGAATTAAGTGTCTGGTTCTACTGGAATGCCTCCCACATAAATCAATATTTCATTCACAACCAGTCTCTGTGCTTCAGCTGTTACTTCTGAAAGCCTTCCACACTATTACCATTGCTATCTGTGTATATATGTATGTGTGACAAACAAAATAATACGGATGCAGAGTTATAATTAGCAAATATTGTGTGATGCAGTTAAACTTAGAAACCTTTGTCAAACATATTATACAAATCAAATTAATTACCCCCAAAATAGGCATTATAATAATAATTTGACAATAATCTGAATATTGATATACTGATATTGTATATTCATAATAAATAATATTGATTATACATATTTATAACTATTTATTAATATTGAAATAATATCAAGCAATATTAATATTGACACCAATATTGTATATTTATAATGTTTTCAAATCTATATTTATATACAATCAACCGCACTAAAGAACAAAATAATGGAAATATTCTAGTTTCAATTGTAAGCATAAAATTGATATGCATATAAATGTCGAGCTATTAATTGATCTTAAAGGACAAATAATCTCTGAATCAGAATTGAACTATTGTCAATAAATGTACTGTCATATAAAGATGCATGTCTCACCAATTAAAATAGCAACATTGCCACCACTGCTTTTAAGTCTCCGGCTCAAAACTTGTATCGTTTCACCCTGATGACCTGCAGGATCTGTAGAGTCACCGATTAGTACAAATGTTCCTCTACTGCTTTTATCTCCGCACAGAAACACCTCCACTCTGTTTCTCAGATCTAAGCACCTTATCGTGGACAAGAGGCCCACTTTACCAGCAGCCAATCTTCGCAACATGATGCTGGGTATGGCCAGGGGTACCGAGCCTCTTATATGAGCATCGGAAAAGTCAGAGTGTGCTCTGCAGTCTAGGATAAGAAGCTTATTGGGACCATTCTGGGATCTGAGCTCTCTGAACAGCCATTCTGGATCCAGGAGATCCTCCTCCATCGCACCACCGCTGCCTGGCATCTTGTATTCTTCTACAGCCTTTTATTCTCTCAAGCAGACAGCGCTGTCTCTTGTTCCACAAAAAGCAAGCTTCCAATCTTCTTCAATCACTGAAAATTGTATCTCTCACAAAGTAATTCTTGAGCCTCTACGGCATTGAAGTTGTGTCATTTCTCGACACTGCACCACTGCGAGAAACAATACGCGATGGTATTGTCAGGGCGTCATCGTTCTGCTACGACGATTGCTCCAACGACGATCCTCGCTCGTCGTCACCCGAGAAGCTTCTAAGTACTGACACATCGATTTCAGAGTTACACGGCCAACGTCAAAACTGTGTCCGTCGCCCATCGGGACCGAGGAAGTTGTCAGCCTCGTCGTTGCGCGTCCTCCACGACGGAGTCGAGTGTATGTACATAAAAGCTCGCGCGCGCCTGTGTGACCCGTAGTGGGTACGCGTACACGCGTCTCCGTTACGAGCGTCTACTACGATTAATACTTTACTAGATATGACGAAATGGCACTTTGAATTGAGTGGCAGAACGCGTTCCCCGATGGCCTCATCCGGAGAACGATCGCGCCGACGTTCACTCGTCGACGGCGCGACCCGATGAGTTCTCACGCGTTGCCATCATTTCCTGCGACACTACGCCGTGCATATGTGTGGGTCTACTCCGCCTCCTTCTCCTTCTCCTCTTCCTCCTCCTTTCTCAAAACTGTTGCCACCACTACCATCAGCACCGCCGCTGCCGCCGCCGTCGTCGTCGCCGTCGCCACCGCTGCTGTTGCCGCCGCCAGCTCGTCCCAATTATCGATCCCTTCGTGAATCAAGACGACGCGTCCAATTAACGGCACGGCTGTTACGGAATGTTTACGCTCGCCGTTCAGGAAATGCATGTCCGACTCGCTCTATCTCGCGCTTGACCCTCGGCGCTCGCGCGAGCTCGCTCTATCGTCACGGCGCGCCAACAACGGTGGTTCCATCCTTGTCGCTCGCACATTCGCGCGCCACCACACAACGGGCACGTCGAGCGCGCTCGCTCCCGCCTTCAGAGCGTAGTTCGAAACTAACGGTCGTGTACGTACGCGGATGGATCGCGCTCCGCGATCAACGTTTCCGTATCCGTTCGGTCGAAGCGTATCTCAGATCTCACTTCGAGCGCGAGACGTCCGTTCCCTCACTCTCTGTGTTTCTCTCACCTCACAAACTCCTCCAACATTGCTCCAAAGTCCAAGATATCCCTATCGGCAGATTTCTTCAACTCGACGAAGAAGAGACGGCCACTTCACAAGTATGTGAAAAAGACCTTGTCCTCTTTCTCTCCGTTTGATTCCGCTCTCGTTTAGTCGCTCTCGCTCGCTTCCCTCAGGCCACACCTTATCTCGAACGTCCGTCCGTCGAGAGTCAGTCGAGAATGGAGCAGAACGGGTGCTCGGCGCGTCGCGCCAAGGGCGGGAGACGCGGCGGACATGCGGGACGATTCGTCGACGGTCACGTGAGCCCGCGCGGCCGGCCAATCGCCGCGCGGGCTGACGTCAGTTCATTGACAAAAGATGTTTTCATTAACGAGGCGTGGGTAGTGGATGTGTCGGGGATCGGTGCTGACTGAGCCGTCGTTGAAGCGGCTCTGTGTGGCCTCGCGGCGACGGTGGGGGGGACGCGACGGGGCACCGCACGTTTACACGCGCTCTCTCACGCGTGCGTGGGCGCGTATTATAGCGAGCCGTGCGCGAGAAGGAAAGAGCCCTCGTTGCGACATGCACGCGCACTCGCGTGCACGTGCTGCTCGTCAACAGGGACGACCACGACCATCTCCGTCACCCCCTACATCGATGTGAGATACTTCCCTCTCGATTCGACGATCTCTCTCTAGCTTTTGATATAATCAATATCGTTGCTTTTCTCATGTCATCTATTTACCAAATAAGGATGTACATTACTAGTTCTTTTTTACATTAACGTTGAATCATATTTATATTTTAGATTGATCGCAATTGTAGTAACAGATATATTAGATATATCGTCAGAAATTGTAATTATTTTGTTTGTAAACATATAGTAATTTTTATCACGACGTCTTCCCGTCTTCGATCGATAAGTCGCGATATCGCGTGCTACACGCGGTTGTATAATGGTATCGACGTTCTCGCGTAGTACGCCTAAAGCCCATGCAGCGCACGTAGTACTATATACTCGGTAACGATTTCTCATTTGTATGACAAAACAATGACCTCACGAGATAAATCCTGGGCTCTGTTGCACGAAAGAATGTACACGTATGCTTTTAACGTAAGTTTATATATTAACGTTTGATATAAATATATCGTTAAGAACGTTGAAAAATTTTATGTTGTAACAATCTCACGACATAATGATTAATATACAAAAATTGAAACACGGAATATATATAAAATATATAAAAGCATTTTCGTTTAGATTACAAAATTTAAAATGAAGAATATTTTATTTGACATCCATTTATCAATAGAAAAAGTAAACGAACAGCGATATACGTATAGAGCACGAAGTAATTCAGGGTAAAGCTTCAAAGTATAGTGTAAAGTATAGAAAATTTTTTCATACTAATGATGTTTATAATGTCAAATGACTAAGAATCTCTATACAAATGATCCATTAATCCACACGCTGCAGCATATTGAATTATTAATTGAGATATATTGCAATTACAATATATTACCCAGAAATACATTATCTCTGACAGATGAACATAAAGTAACGTCATAAATTACAAAATATCAAACCTTTATTACTCAAAATATCAACCCCAAATTATTATTCAAATTTTATTGTCCATTATCACGGAATAACATACAACTATTAACAGATAGTAACAAACACATTTGATATACACGCGTGATGTTTGTTTTATTAAAAACTCAAATAATTAATTTGTAATAAAATTATTCTGACACGTTGCAAGTAGATAATTGAGAGAAAAAAAATGCAAAATCATCGTTATTGATTAATTTTAGATAAATTTTAATAGACTTTTGACTTCGGGGTATAATTCAATGTAAATCAATGTAAAATTAAAATTTCTACGCAGAGAATTGCGGATAAATAAACGCAGCGTAAATAATCAAGTTTTAATAGAAGAAAAAGATCGTTTTACAATCTTCAACCAAAGAAATATCGCTCCGCTCGTCAGACGCATCTCTCGTGTACGGTCACGTATACGCGACTGTAAGGGCTCAATGTAAAGCACGCACGGGAGGACGTGCCATCGAATGATACGGCCTTGGCCCTTCCGTTTACGCGAAGCGCCTGTCCTCCGTTCATCGCGTTCAGCTCGGCTCGACCCTCTCGCTCACTCTTACTCACTCATGCATTCGTTCTTCCTCTCTGTCTCTCTGTCTCACTCTTCAAGGAAGGGGAGGAATGAAGGCTGGAAGGCGCGTTGACGAGGGTAGAGGAAAACGGGACAGAGAGAGAAAGAGAGAGAGAGAGAGAAAAAACGAGGGTTGAAACAGGGCGTGAAGAAAGGAAAGAGAGAGAGGGGAAGGTCGGGAAAGGGCCGCGGGCGTTTGTGACCTTCCGCGGGTATCCAACGCGTGCCGACGAATTGGATTCGATCCGCGTGGGTGCCGGATAAGGTGAGCACCCGGCACCGCTCGTCCTGCCGCGCGCGCGCGCCCCCTTCTCCCCCGTGTTTGCCTTAACGTCAATAATGCCCGGAGTTGCGGAGGTTTTAACGTTAAAGCAGACGAGAAGGGCTGCCTCGTCAGTCGTCCGCTGTCGGAAAAGCCTTTTCCCAAATCTAGCGATTTATTTTGATATCGATTTCCGGCGTGATCGATTCCCGTTCACTCATCGCCGGAGTATTTTTGCTCTATGAAAGATACACGTATAATGAGACGCAGGAGAGAAATTTGTGACCTTCCGTGATCTCGACTTTCCCCCGAAGAAGTGTAGAAATCTCCAATGTAGCTGTGCCCGATAGTCTACATAATCCACGTTTCTATCATTGGAAAAAGTCGAAGCCAGCCAACCTAACTTACAAAATCACAAAAATAAATTTACAAAATTAAATGTTTAATTTTAACGGATCGAAAATACCAGTGGTCGTCCCTGTCACGTACTTGCTTTCTTCTTTATATAGCTATTAAAATTTTACAATTTATCAAGAACAGACGTATATATATAGAAGATATAAAAATATATCAGTTTTATATAGCTATACAATGTACTACTTTTAACATACGTTCTACCTTTCAATTTTAGTCTCGTAAAATTATTTTCCAATTCGTGTTTGATATGCGGTAGAATCTTCAGCTACTATATAATGTATATCTCTAGATACAAATCTAGCTACGAGGAAATGTCAAATATCTGAAAACGCTTACGTTACGCAAACTATACCTAATATAGACACTCGCGCATCTAGATCCCTTGTAACAATGTCCAGAGTAACGTTTGATACGTCACAATTAAATGCGTGGGAGCGTACCATAGGAATCTCAGATGAAAATAACGGAGCAATGCACGGCTAATTGTGAGACACGGAGACGATTATTGTCCTTCGCTTTACGCTATACATTATACGGTTCACTCGCATTCTCTACGTAGCCTACGTCGGAGTCGCTTGTTGCGAAATTCGCAATTAAAAATTAACGGAAGAGATCGGGGGCGTGGGCGAATCGCGGCTCCATTGATACATGGCGAAAGGTCTTGCACGATGAATTAGTAACGAATACGATTGGAGAGAGTGGCATGCAAAATTCATGGGGACTCGAATGACTCTGAAGATGATTCCGGGAAATTATGCTATTCGAGTGATATAATTATACAGTCCGTGTGTTATACAGATTTAACTTTTGTTCGCAATCGATAATGCATTCTAAAGACCATGAGGGGCAAAAATCGTGCTGATATAAATGATAAAATATAAAATCTAGCTCTTTGCACGACTAATAATTTTTACATTAAAAGTTTTCATTAAAATAAACTGAAACACTAGAATTTTATTAAATATCGCGGTTACGTTATATAAAACACCTACGCGTATTATCCTTATAATATAAATTATATCGGAAG
>NW_021849866.1:3906227-3927953 GCF_003651465.1 Formica exsecta | reverse complement strand
GAGCGCGGACTTTAGTGCTAGTATTTTTGTCAATTTATTTTGTTTAATCGATTATAAAGAAACAAAAGAAAGGAACTGTTTTTGAAAAGATAAAAGCTCTGAGATAACGAAATAAAAATATAAAATATAAAAATTATATGAAAACAGTGCTCGGTGCTCTCTTTCTCTCTTTCTCTCTTGTTTTGATTATGGATTGTTTACACATAAGCTGCTATTGTTGCACCTTATCATTAAAGATATTTTTATTCTTGGAAAATTTGAGGCTCGATAGGAAGCAAAATATTTTCTTCCACTATGAATAGTACGCCCTCGCGACTATACTTGTGACGTGCACGTCCATTATAATGACGCGATATAATAATCTATCATAGCATCCGTACCACACACTATTGTGACCTTTCCAAAAATAAAGTACTTTCACTCATGTACTTGTCATCTAGTATCGGGTCTGGGAATAGTATTCCATTTGCACGCTGATACAAATCCTGACGCTCTTTAACGTGGGCGTCGCGAGCGTGAATGCAGAAATCGCCTATTATGCAATTGCAACAGATAAACCAAATGAAGTATCTCGTACAAACCGACACCGATTTCTGCGATGACCCGCGAAAATGTCATTCTCCTCGTGAAGAATCTCCGAGGAAAGGGAATAATCGATAAGATCGAAATTCTTGGGATAATTTAAACGGCCGTGCGTTGGAATCGTTTCCGTTTTAAATGACATTTCGAAGTCACTAATAGGTCAATAGATATTTATGAACTATCTTTTTTTTATAATAGCGAAGGGCATATCTAAGAATGCAGCTTTATTTAATCGCAATTAATCATAATAATTACACTTTTTCTTAAACTGGCAAAAATTCTTTTTGACGTTGAGAGAAGAGGCGTCAAACAATTTCTTGATTTTCAGAATAATGTAGTTTCTTTTTTTAATTTTGTAAATCATAATTTTCGGAAGAAATGTATTTTCATCGTGTATTTTAAAACGATCTCTAATATTATATTCGCGAAAAGATAGCAGCATTATATTAATCATTATAATGAGGAATTGACGCTAAATTGAAAATAAAATAGGCTATTGATTTTAAAATGGAATCGCGTGTAACCCGATTCTGTGTTCGCGATGTGGTAACCAAACATTCGCACGTTCGAATCGAGCCAATTCTTGCTCATTTCCTCGAAGCTGCCGCTTTCCCTCATTATCATCGTAGATGGCAAACGCAGTCTCTTCAAATGTAATTAAACGCTAACGTTGTTTTATCACGCAAAAGAAAACGTATTACGTAAAGTAAGCGAATTATCGCGAATAAAACGATGAAATAAATAAAACAGTAAAATATGTTTTTAAGGCAAAAAATAATTAATATTTCGATATACTTTTATAAGAAATAATTCGCATGTCTTAATAACTACAGAGGAAAGAGAATTATTAGTATCATATCGTAAAACTGATAGCTTATATTTAAGAAAGTGATCATTTCCTGAAGATGATTATTCTGCATTTCTTTCCCAGAATTAACTTTGACCGTTCTATTCTAATCCAAATCATCAAGGTTCAAAATGGAACTTCTGTTCAGAGCATAGTAACATAGTAATAAATTTTTATGTCTGTTCCACAAATGATTGCATTACAACGTGTAATTTGCAAGTCAGCGGTCTAAAACGATTGAGCCATTTCTATCGTTCGTGCTTATTCGAATATTACCTAATAAGTCTGATTTTGCGATTATTTTTTTAAACAGATTAGTTCATTATCAAATTATCATTTGTACATACATTCTTTCATTATAAATATAAAAAGGATGGAACTTCCTATAATAAAGAATGATAATAAGAGTATGACATGACGTAACAAGGACAATTTATATATAAATGGAAAGAATACAAAAATACAGGAATACAGCCCACGTCGCTCTCGTTTACGTCACAAAAAATAGCGCGTCAATTCCGCGCCTTTAATCGCGAGATAAACTTACGCGTAAGGAAAAACAATTCGCGTTAAACGAAGAGGCGCGCGTTACAGGCAGAGGCAGGCGTCGTGTCAGTTACGACAGATACGATAATACGTACGGCGTGGCATGTTGACGTAAGCGATACCTGACTGCCGATGACCTTAACAGGTGCGCGCATACTTAATAGGCATGGCCATTATTTCGCGATGCAAGTCGGAAGATGTGAAACGCGACTGTTACTCAATCACAATTCCACGAGTATTTTGTACGCTCCTCGCGTGGACATTTTTCTCTCACAGTCCTATTATCTACAATCGTATGTCCTATTATCTACATCGTTCAATACTCTATGACGGATGCTACGTGGGCAGCCACACTATATATATATATATATATAGTTATTTTAATCTAAATTTATTTTTTGTATTTTATATATACATATATATAAAATACAAAAAAAATACAAAAAATAAATAAGAATAAAAATACTTTTAATATATATATAACACAAAAAAATAAAAATATATATACGATGAAAAATTAAATATGATGTCGATATACAAACAAAGAGCTACAATAACTAGAAGTAATCAATCTCACAAAATACATATAACTGAGGGATAAAATAAATGCGTGGGTTGTGTTGTAAAATACAGTAAAAGCTTGGAGTATTCGCGCGTATTATTTATTTGCATATGACGGATATTCGCGTAGCTCGACGTTTGTAACCATTTTTCCTATTCGCATATCTCGAAATCAGAAATTGTTATTCAGAAATAACGATATAACAAGTATTTTCGATGCTTTAATTCCAGATAGTCTTCAGTATCAATTGCAAATTTTATATTGAGATTATCGAAAGAAATGTAAAAAATAAAAGATTTCTTTTTTATTTTCTCTTCTCTCTTTGTACATCTCTTTGTTTTATTTAATTTTTTTATATATTTGTCTCACAGTGTTTGCAATTTCCGTGTTTGCATATTTCAATTTTACCGAACACACTCACACGAATATGGAGCTTTTACGGTATAATATTACAGTATATTTCAATTTTGTAACTGATCAAATATTGTTTGAAGCTACGTAGCTAACGTTTCTCTTCTCATTAAATTGCAATTTTTGGAAAATTGACTTTAGCAGTTGTGACCTTTTTTCGTTAAACACATTTAATATGTTTATTTAAAGAGAAATGCTCCGCATTTAGATTGTTCTAATTTTGACTTTCAATAATTGGACTTGGTTTCGGTCTTTTCGTAATAAATTCGTTAATATTTATACGATAATAATTGTTGACGCTCGTCATTATCGTCTGCCGTTGCAAAATTTCCTTTTTCGCTTCCATATAAAATCTAATAATTGCGAGCTTAAAGCTCGAACAATGCTGATCAACATAAAAATTATTTGCAAACTCTCTTGGGAGCCTCTCGACGTTATTTATCGTATATAGTGTATTGATGGCGCGCAAGAGCAGACAAGGTCGGCGGAAGCTACAACTAGTTTTATAATTTATTACCAATCGCTTATGTCCCGGACACACACTCGTGTCTCATTCATCGTCATGAGGAAATGTACCAAGAAATTATTGGTCTACGACGCGTCTCACGCAGCTCCGCGCGCTCGCGCACGCGCTAGGTAAGATAGTAGTATTTCTACTCGCGTAAGTCCATTCAGACGTTTCCGTCGACCTAACCTAGCGTTACGTTCTGCGAATCAGGCTGCGGAGGCGGAGGTGGCGGCAGCCACGATGCGATGTGTGTTTTTCTTTTATTGACTAACACCGCTGTCTCACCTCGTGCCTCATTGAATATCGATGCAATGTGGCGAACGTAAAAATAATAATGAGCGTGAAATAACGTGATATAACGAAGGGCAAAGTAAAAGGAATATACAATTGCCCACCGCGAAGCCGGATGCATTCGCAAACTTGGCATATGTATTTTTAAACGCGTAATCTCAGTATGCGAACGCTGCCATTTAATTGCGCGATAACTGACCCGCCGTAACGTGTTTTCGTAACGAAAAGAACCCAACCGTTACAAATAATTCATGTCATTCAAACACGAGACAGGAATCGAAAGATCGAATATGTTCTTTGTCGAAGGAAAACACATTCATATAAACAACTCTGTGATATAAACGCGCTTTCTGAAGAAGTCGAGGAGAAATTAATCTTAAAATTGTAAAAATTAGATCAATTCGCTCGATCAATTTATAATTTTATCTGTAGATAATAATTTTGTCGTGAGAAAGAAACGGTTGCGCTGAATTCTACACTTGAACAATCCAAATATTGTATAATGTAAAGTTTTTAATGTTCTCTTTGTGTTTTTTGAAAAACGTACAAATATTATTCTTAATGAATATAATAGAAGTAAATAAAAGCAACTTTCTATTTGCGTGCACGATTTAGATCTTTATACTACTTCTAAAGTACAGTATTCTTTATTTCAGCCTTCAGATATTCATAATTGTAATAAATATAAATATCAAGATCTATTATATCTATTAATATATTCTCAGATGTACTTTGATATTTATTAATCTATATGTCGCAATTATTTTTGCTATAAAGGCACGTTTTATAAGTTTCTATAAATACATTATTACAAAAAGAATATAATATTAAGACATATAATATAATTTTTCAATAAACGTAGCGATTTTCAGAAATAATATAAAAAATATTGTACAACATATTTTTATATAATATATATTTGTTATTTACATGAATAATTATTTTTAAAAAAATAATAATGTTATAGAGAGAGAACTTCCTTTTTAATTATTCTATTATTTATAGATTCAAATAAAACATTGTCGTCACAAAAACTAACAGTTTAAATAGAATGATTCTATTAAATAAACACATAAATATATTAACTCTTTATTATTTTTTTTTTATTCGAGAAAGAAAAGTATCAGTGATTTCTAATAACGTGTGGAAATCCTGCGTAGCTTTCAGCGACCATGAGGTCTGCATTTGGAACTGGAGACGAATTGTTCGAGGAAGCGAAACATCCGCAGGAAACGTTTCAATTGCCTCTGCCTGAGTCAAAGCCGTTCTGAAATTTCCATATGTACGAAATTGCGAGTGTGCATATTTCCGTTTATTTCACGATATCGGGAAACATGCGAGATAAATCTTTTTTTTAGATATCAACATCTATAAAGAATCAGAAACAAGAGAATTTATGCCACTTTCTCTTCGTTATTTTCAAATAATTAATTTATAAATTAAATCAAATAACATAAATCAAATCGTTTTCTTATAAAAAATAAGTGCAAGATAATTTTTTCTTGGAGGTCTATACGATCTAAAATTATATATGTTTAGGCTAGAAATTAAATATTCTTTTCCTTCGTGCATAGAGTCTGGAAAAAGACGAGGCGCGTCGATGGCAATTCGCGATATCTATTTTTGCTCATGAGTTGCCGTGGTGGAAAACAAGGTCGTTAACCCGGGCTACGAGGACTAGTAGATCGATATAACCCTTGCATGAAAATGAATGATCTATTTTACGAGGAAAATCCTTGTAGTTTCTTCTTTTAGTGGATTAAAATTATTATATCGATTTTTTTATGCCAAATGACTTCAATTATAAACCCTTTTTTTATTTGTACATATAATTTTAGATTTATTTGACAGTTTTATCATACTTTACAGATGTCTCGAGTTATAATTAAAATAATTAATTATAAGTAATTAAAATTATTTAACCTTGTCTGTAAATAGAATTATCTTAAATAGAACAATTAATAGAAGACAAAAATTACTCTTTTATATTTTATTTAAATAATTTACCAAATATAAAAAAAATAAAATTTACATAATTATAATGTATGCTCTATTAAGTAAAAATTAGATTTAAAAATTTATCCAGAAAAAAAAACTGAAAATGCAAAATATTACAATTATATAAGTCCATTTTTAACTTTTAGTGCATTATTATTAGAATCAATCTTTTAGAGAAAGAGAAAGAGAAGTTGTATCTATATATATATTATAAATCTACATATATATATCGCATAAAATTTTAATTTTTTTTTCCTTTAATCTTTCAATGTTTTATTATCTTTGAGTAATATCTTACATATAGGTTTTTCTTATAATATAGGATTTCTAATTGTCAAATATATTTTACGCGAAATATCTTCTCTTTTTAGAGAGAGGAGTAGATTTATTTAGTAAGTCAAAGCTCTCTTAGTAAACCGAATTGTTCGCGAAAAATTGTCGTTGACTCTGTCGTTGGCGCATCATCGAGAGAAAAATGATTATCGGGTTCACAGCAGCGCGCAGCGCTTACAGCCAGATGCAACGTCGAACGCACACGCCGGAAACGGTCCCGCTGGCCTATACCGTCGCACGCGCGTGCACGCGTATGCGTGAGTGCATTCGCGTTGCACTGGTACGTTGCGAGGGTGTGGGGACGAGTGTGCGTAATACCACCACTATGCGAGAGTGGCGGCCCTAGGTTGACAGGAAATGGTTCGAGATAAGATAATGAGGCCCCTCTCGCCTCCTCACCGCATCCGGCAGCTTTCTTTGCAGCGCCGGCTCTCGCGTAACGCGTTATAAAAGGCTCCTTTATATATGCGCCACTTATAGGGACACAGGTACAAACGCACCGAGAACCCGCTACGCGAAGGACTTCGATGCGTGCGTCCCCGATGACTGCCCTCGTAAAGGAATAACGACGTGAAGAGAATAATTAACTAAAATATAGGTACAAAGCAAATAAAAATAGAGGATATAAAGATAAATTAAATAAATATGAAAAAATAATCTGCATCGAGAGAAAGACAGGTAATATTGTTAACATGTCTAAGGAACAAGCGGATAATAACTCTGTCATCGACCGCGATAGATCAATTTTTTTTTTTTTTTTATATATATCAAGAGTTTTTTGTTATCATCCAGCATATTTATAAAATCCAGTTTTTTTATCTTAGCGTCTTTCTTTCTCTCATTTTCTCGTCTATGATGCTTTAAATAATATTTTACGTTGTACCGAAATAACTACGTAACACAAGATTATTATATATAAAAAGATTGTTCTTACAACATTTTTTACTGGCGATTTATATCAATGTTTCTTGCGAATACGATATAATCCAAGGAATATACTTTTGATAACAAATGTAGACGGCAAGACATGCAAAACGGCAAATTTCGCGTTAAAAAAAGAGCTTGGTTTTTTATTTTCGATGCCGACGCACAGATAGCCGCCGCGTTTGTTGGGATTCGTCAGCGCAGCCGTGACTAACCGCATCCTGTTGTCAGTGATAACGGAAAAGGAGTATAACCACGCGAACGCGTGGTCCGTATTCCGTCTGTCGTTGTACAAACATCGACGACGCATCGTCACCGCTGGCGAGCATCGATCATTAACATCCGATTTTTCACCGGTCTTGCGCGGAAATCCTAATTTAACTGCTGTTTTACGTAAAATATACATGCGATTAATTACCGCAAAACTTCTGAATCATTTTCATCTCGCTTGATATGCTCTTTATTTTCGATAATATCGATTAATAAATTTAGAGAAGTTATATATATATATATATATATAACTTCTCTAAATTTATTAATATTAATTTTTCTTTTTATATTCTTTCTATATATATAATTACATGCAAATAATGTGATTATTTAAAAAATCGAGAATCTATAAAACATATTCCGCTCAAGTGATATAATGAAACAATATAAAAATTTATCCTATTTCTAAATATTTATTTATACAGTTAATAACAAAGATAATAAGAGTAATGTCCAAATATAGATAAATAATTATCCATGGTAATAATTATAATTGATTGTGGCCTTCTGTGTTTATGATATCCCGAGGGAGAGAGAAAGCGTCTGTCGTTGTACAAACATCGACGACGCATCGTCACCGCTGGCGAGCATCGATCATTAACATCCGATTTTTCACCGGTCTTGCGCGGAAATCCTAATTTAACTGCTGTTTTACGTAAAATATACATGCGATTAATTACCGCAAAACTTCTGAATCATTTTCATCTCGCTTGATATGTTCTTTGTTTCCGATAATATCGCGCAAAACGGCTCGTTTGATATGCTTGTGGCAGAATAAATATAGAATATTAAATTACATATCTTTACACAAGAGAGAGAGAGAGAGAGAGAGAGAGGGAATGCTTTATTATATTTATTGATAAAATGTCGAACAATCGTTGTCGCGGAGGATTGTATATAGCAATACAAAAAAAAAACCGATCCTTCATAATGTTGCATTTTTAAAAAAATATATAAAGCAAATGCTTTTTTATTTATTGATATTTAGAGAAAAATTTTATATAATTATTCTTTGTGTAAAAGTCGCGTTTTAAAATTAATTTCTATTTTCTCTTCTTCCAGCGCTTATAACTGCCAATAATATTTTCTTCATTAAACGGAAACAAAAATACATTTTTTAGATTAATTAATATCAACGAGATGCTTTAGCCTGTTTAAATTAGTCATGACTAGGATATAAATATCTCTTATAAATTAATAAGTAAATGTAAAAGAGAAAGAATATAAAAAGAAAAATTAATATTAATAAATTTAGAGAAGTTATATATATATATATATATATAACTTCTCTAAATTTATTAATATTAATTTTTCTTTTTATATTCTTTCTATATATATAATTACATGCAAATAATGTGATTATTTAAAAAATCGAGAATCTATAAAACATATTCCGCTCAAGTGATATAATGAAACAATATAAAAATTTATCCTATTTCTAAATATTTATTTATACAGTTAATAACAAAGATAATAAGAGTAATGTCCAAATATAGATAAATAATTATCCATGGTAATAATTATAATTGATTGTGGCCTTCTGTGTTTATGATATCCCGAGGGAGAGAGAAAGAGAGAGAATTCGTAAACAACCTCGCCAATTTCAAAAATTCAGCCTTAATTGGAGTGATGGTTAATCACTGGAGCAATCAGGCCGCTACTTGTCCATCTAGATAATAAAACATTCAGAGTCGTAGGTGGGTCCGGACGTTTCTTTTTTTGTCGTCTCCTACGCTTCGAGGATGACCGTAAGGTTCAGGAATATGGGGGCGCCCGTCTATTTCTTTCTCTCTCTCTTTCGTTTTCAATGACTCTCGAAACTGGTGCGCCCACATTCCTCAAGGCACGCACAACCCACGACATAAACTCTCCCGCGCGCGTTCGCTATCTAGCTAGCCGTAAAACTGCCCACCAGTGTTTCGCTCTGGTTCTCTTCACAATGTTCTTCTCAGACGATTTTGTCGATCGATGTGGAGGGGAGGAAAGATGGGTTTAATGGCCGATTTTGGTTGGTCTATAGAGTTCTCGAAGTTATTTAGCAACAACCAAAGCTTGATTCTTTCGAACGTATCTTTCTTCTTTCATGGATACGCAAATAAATAAAGCAAGTCTTGTGTATATCTTAATTACATACTACATACAACTGACGATGAGGTAATTTCTTATAAGAAGAAATGAAAAATAAAAATAGGAATGTACAGCAAACTTTTTGATTGCGTAGTTTTTGAAAGTAAAATAATTTTAATACACTAGGATTGGTTGTGTAAAATATAATCTAATTAAAAACCACTGAATATAATTACTGCAGAAATGAATTGACAGTTAATGCTTATTGAATAATCATAAATAATCATGATTCTTAAACAATAGTAACAATGAAAAGTAGTGACGAAAAAGGATTGATATAATTAATTATTTACGATAAAATTATCAACAATTAATAATACAATTATTAAATTTCGGTTGATTTAATAAGATTTAATTTTCAATAAAAAGTTGAAAAGATAATATTTTTAAGATCTTTTATGAATCTGCATATAATAATTTAATTAATCTTATTTATACACACATGGGAATCGGAAACATAAACACATGTAATTTTATAGAATTATAAGTAATCTATACATACACACATACTTTATAATTTCTTTTATATACATTCGCTACATTCTTCCCTAGATTTTCTTGAATACCTTATATAGTAGCTTCCCGCTTTCTCTATCCGGAAATTTCATGTTTCTATCAGCTATAGTTGCTCGGCATGGATAAAAATCGCACATTATTTATTATTAAAAAATGCAATTAGAAAGCACGTTACTCTAGAATCCTTTTCACAAAATACAGGAAATACAGGAAGCGTTTAATAATATTAATGCAACTGTATAAAAGTGTTTTATTACATTTCCTTTTTGTGCAGTGCTTCTATATTGGCCGAAGCGGAAATAATTTTTTTTTATACATAGATATGAATCAATATAAAAAGCCATTTTCGGAATAAGATCTTTTTCACACACACACATACACACATATGATATATATAAGGTAAACAGAATAAGTAGCTTTTATATTTTCTGACGTGACGTTTCAATAGTTTTGCCTCGTTAATGACAGAATCAAGAATGCGATTCGAAGAAAACGTCTTGCATAATGCGAAGCATATCCGTTGTCGGCTGCGGAAACACAGCGTGGGGACTTCTCGGAATACATGACATAAAGCAAGTACGAGCAAAGAGTTCCGAGAAGGTTCGCCATGCTTGCGAGCCTTCCAGGGTGTCCTGTGAAAATAAATGCCGGGCGTGAGAAGATTCGGCCGCGTTACAGGTAATAATAAGATGGAGAAGGGGATATTGCATTATTAAGGGCCAAAGGAGCGACTTAATGCTCGGTATGCAAGGTCGACAATTGTCGAAATTGCCGTACATATCTGCTACTCTTTCTGGGACTTCTTTTTTAATGTTGTACATTACATTCGCAGTAAGGTGATAACAATGAACGAGGCGGTAATACTGCACCTTTAATGAAGGGCTTGTAACAACAGTATATATATATATATATATATATAGAAACTAAGATAACGTTTCATCGAGCGTAACACGAAGGTTTTACGTTACGATAGGTGGGCTGCCAAAGTAAAGTAATCAATGAGGGAGCGAGTAGAAGGGAGAAAGCTGAAGAAATACCGCGCTTCTCTCGCGCCCACGCGGGGATCTGCGACCTCGTCGTTTCTGTCTCCTTCGCTCCCCTCATGCTAGGATCTTATTATTCTTTCCATATAGCCGCTCTCCCTCCCGAACCTTAAGAAGGAAGGATCGTGTCGAATCGGCGTTAATGGAAAAAGTAGGGTCGATATAGATGATGTGTGTGTGTGTGTGTGTATGTGTGTATGTACCTTTGTTGGTCTGATAGTGTAGCGTTGTTGCCTGCGAGAGGTTGGCTCCACAACATCAATTTATCCGGTTACAACGCCCGCTTGCTGCAATTCGAGCGCGGAGCGATATATCTCGGTTTACAAACGAACTTGTAAGTGCGTTGCAAATTAACAAGTTTTGACTCGCCGCTTTACGGAAAGCGACGCCCTCGTAAGTCCGTAAAACGTAACCACGTAACTCGTGGTGCATAATTGTTCATGTATTTAGAAGCATATATCTAACAGTAACATATGTATCTAAATAAAAATAGAATTTTAATGAAATAAGAAATGTGTGTATTAAGCATTTAAATACTAAATTACTTTTCTATAGCTTTGAATGCGTGCCTTCCAATACATTTATAAAGATATTATGTGTAGTAAAATAGTCAAATTATATAATAAATATTATTGAGATTGTTGAAGAAATAAAATGTTATTTTAATAATTATTTAATAATGTTAAAAAATGCTGATACTTTGAGTCCGTTAAATTTCTTTTAGATATATGACATAATATATTTGTTTAATATATACATATAAGAGAAAATTTATATTTAGTTATAAACGTTTAATTAATTATATAGCATCAGCTGCGATTTGGCTCTGATTGGGTCTTTCATGGATAATTGACGTAGATGATGGTAAAGAAATCTTATTCTATTAATTTTATTTATAGCTTATTGTGCAGAGACCTAAAATCTATATTTCCAACGTGGAGTCCGTGGAGGTTGTGCGATAATTTGATAAAATAAAATATTCTCTATGGAATATCAAACAAAGCCATGCATCTTCCAGGAAATATCCTATTCCGGAGCAAAAATACAAGATTGTAATGGCATACGGAAAAAATAATTAGTTGTTATTTATAACCACTGGCATATATCAGTATTATTGTTTTCTATATTCTATAACATAATTAAAAATTCCTGCCTATGCCATGCGCAAAAATGAGCAAAATAACATATTTGAAAATCTTTAATGCATAAATTCAAGCTATTTGTGTTGATCTATATATAATAATTGTTTTACCAACAATTTTATAAAACAAATTTTATTTTTTGTTGAAATAGTTGTGAGAATTGACGTGTATCAAAACTTCGTATGTACGCTCTCTTTCTCTCTTTTTCCGTGTTTTTCTCTCAGTTATTTATTTTTTTCAATATTTACTTGACAAGGCTAACGTATCATAAATCTGATATTGTTTGTCGAGCAATATCGATTCCCCGGTACGAGCATCAGGGAATTTGAATAGCCGCGCGTAGGATGAACCGGGCGACCGGAAATAACGCGGTTTCACTTGCTGCTTGTATAACCGACGGTTATCGCATGAAAGTCTTGCGGATCGTGCTCTTCGTCGTATTATAACACAATGGTGCATTGACGCGATGTAACTACGATGATTCGCCCATTTTGCTCCTCTCTTTCTTCTTCTTCTTCTTCTTCTTCTCTCTTTCTCTCTCTCTCTCTCTCTCTCTCTCTCTTGATGCGCAATTTTTTTTCTCTCATTTATCTTGTCAATTAATATAGATTAAATATTACTTTTTATGTACATTTCTGCCTCGTTTTGCTTTCTATTTACTCATTAGCTCAATTCATTTAATGTAAAATGTAAATTCATTTCTTTTAATAGAAAAAATTAATCTAAATTTAATCTGTTCAACTTCAAGAATAATATTCTCGAAATTCTGGAGAGAAAAAATTAATTCTGTCTCACCGTTGCATTGAATCCTTTATTCATTCGTGAAGCTACGGAAACGTTAAGAAAACGCACAAAATGCGCCGCAGAATCGAAACACGTGTCACCAAGGATCTAGCCTTTGATTACTGGAGCTTAGGCGCATAAGCGTAAGCCGACATAAATTGCCGATTACCGTTGCAAACGGCCGCCTCCCTTGATGAAAGTAATTAAGTCTCGGCGCAACGTAGGCCGCGCACGACGGCATGACGATAATTCCTGGAAAAGCTCTCGCTCTCTCAGCTAATTACGTAAATCGCCGGTATAATAACTCTCTTCGAGAGCGAACGCGAGTGACGTTATACAAACGCGACGGAATCCGTCGTATCGTAATAATTCCATGGGTACGCGATGAACGAGTTTCTTGTGGACCGCACGTACAAAGGTCGATTCATTGAGAAATCAACTTATGTACCAAGTGTTTCACAAGCGAGAGATTCCGACGGTCGAAACCCCGCCAAAAACCCCCCTTCTAACAATAAGTCTACTTTGCAAATTAGTTCAAGATTCGCACGAAATACGGCTGATATTTTTTAATCTGCCGGAAATTTATTATATATTCGGCGAAAGATACGAGTCTCGTATATAATTGATCGCGTTACTTATGAAGCATCTTGTATATTACGACTAGTTCTCTCATTGGAAACGAGACTCAATTGATTGTACTCGATAGCTTCGCTTTATTTAGACTCGATGTCCAAGCTCCGAATTCCGATACTCGCGCGGATAGAATCTCCTTTACGGGATTGTCACGCGACCTAATATATCTTGTAATATTACACAATACCGAATTTCCCTAATACGGCACGAAAGCGAGCCGTTGGACCTTTCGCAAACAGCGATTGAATATCGATTACGCTTTTGTTAGAAACTTGATTACTTATGAATTTAATCAACTGTGCGGACTGATTTTTTTTTTAAATATTCTATGGATTAATTATAAAACGAACGAGCTAGTATTTGTAAAAAAAAAAATGGACATTATATTAGTCTGGGTTGAATATTCAACGTTCGCATTTTTCTCTGCGTGCAAGTTAAACTATCACGAAGCATTATTTGAATAATGAAAAATCCGAAGTTTAAGCTGGCTCGAAAATCATACTAATTTTTTCTCTTTACGATATCACTGACATTTACCGGCGATATTTCCCAAGTGTAATCATGCCGCCCACTCGTTCCTAGAAGTGAAAAAATTTAATCCGCACAAATATTGTAAAAGAGAGAAAATTTAAATTTTTTCTCAAGCTCTAAAATTTAAATATTCTTCTTTAATAAACATCTCATTGGCTTTTTGCTATGTCATGAAAACGTATCATGTAATTTTTTGCATTGATGCATGCAAAAATGAAGGAAAAGAGGAGAGAAAGAGAGAGCGTAGTTTTATTTGATAAATTAATATTGGATACATATAGATTATCAGCAATATATAATTATCAGCAGAGATATTAATGATATCTCGTGAAAAACATTTAATATAATTTTCGTTCTAATTAGAATTCCATCGAAAATTATGCTGATATTTATGAAATGTAACATTAAATAATATGTAATATATATAAGTAATGCGAGGATGTAATTTTCGATGAAATTTTATTTTACGGAGTAATTCGAAAAATGAAGTGTAGTGACAGATAAATACATTTTTTCCGAAATATTTATAATCTCGACGACAGTCATGCGAGTTAAGAGTATATACACATGAATCAACGCGTGAATGGAATCCTTCCATTCTTGCCGATTTTTATTCGCCGTATCTGGTCGCACGATCGGTCGTTATCGTGCGACAGCGATAAGAGATCTCGCTCGGCGAGATACGCTCGTCGGTCGAGTTCGACGAACGCTCTCGACAGCGCTAATTGGCGTAATTAATTGCAAACTCGATGAAAGTAAGCTTACATAAAAGTGGATTATGATTGCGACACTCATGACGCGCAATTTCTGTGACTGTGACGACAAGCAAGAGTTCGCAAAGATCAATTGCGTTGAGCGATCGATTATTAGACGCGATCAAAATAAGAGCAGCGGTCAAGCAATATTTAATCTTTTAAATGTCGTTGTCTCGATTAGTTCGTAAGATACGCTCTATATTGACCGAATAAAACTTCTAATCGAGCAGCCAACGTTTGTAACGCTAAAAGCGATGCTAAATGTGGAACACGCTATCGCGCGGCTATAAGATTGGATCTGATTAAAACACGTACTCTCTTAAACTGAATCATTTAAAAAGTCACTGATTAAAGCAGCGATACAAGATTTCGTCGAACATTTGTGATTATTTCACTAATCTTCAGTGAAAACGGTTACACTTTGCTTCTCGATCTCTCTCTTATGTCTTACGGATTATAACAATAACATTCATTGAAAAATCGTACATATATGCAAGATGTAGTTTTTAAATCTTTTTCTATTTATCTTGAATTGTTACGTTTTATAGGAGAAACCCACACACGCACATATCTAGAATGAAACACGTCAAATTCAGAATTATATACATATTATTTTTTATTCTTAAGATCTGATAAACTCATGTCAGAAGAAAATAAACAATTTTTTGTCAAACTCAGATATTTCTCTATGATAAAATATATTGCTGTACAAATTTGTTTTAAATATAATACTATAATATATATGAGAGAGAGATACACATTTTAAAATATCACTGATTGAAATAACTACTACCACTAATTCTTTCAGAGAGATTTCACTGATTTTTAGTACACATCATTTTTCTTATAACCGAGGCTATGAGTAACTATTCATTGCTCCTACTTCAGTGAAAATACATTTATTCCATTTAAGAGAGAGAATACTAGAGTTATCTTTCCGCGAGTTAAACGCGGAATAATGCGCGCGTATAGAGTTTCTTAGAATTTTTAATAAAATAACACAAGAATCACGCTAACAATGTACCGACGTAGAGACAAAGAAGCGAATCGTTCTTATTTTTAATCGCACTTTGCATTTCTTAACATGCGTCATCCGCGGGATAAATTTGCTCCACGTGGTATCGATTTCTAATAAACGTCTGAAGCACGCGTTTATTAGTCGCAAGCCCTTTATAACTTGATTTGCGTAGTACGGCACCTACGAAGGGTGGCAGTTTATCGATCTCAAAACAATCTGTGGTGGAAATGCGAAAATGGACTTTGGCTATATATGTCATAGCGATTTTGATCTCTCTCTCATAAAGGGTTCTCATTGTAACATTCAAGTCCGCTCCGGACTTGAATATCGTATTTTTAAGAGATTCGTTAAATTGGCGTTTTTTTCAAATATAAATGATCTCTTTGCTGATATCATTATACATGTTCTGATAAAAATTAATAATTATACGACAGGTATCTTCGATATCGGCGGCTACAATATCTAGATGGAGCCTACGAACGGAGACTTGCTAACGTGAAATAAATCAGTTATCTATTGTTGAATCATTGTCAATGCTATCCGCTGGTAGCAAAATTCCCTGCAGAGAGTATCGATTTTACGTTTCGCCAAAAAAAATAATGAATCTAAAAAAATTCAGCCTGTTTGAAACAACCGGAAAGAATAATGTTAAATCTTTTCTTTCTACACACATATTATAAATAATTTTTTAAATTGGATATATATAATCCTTTTTTATATTTTTTCTTAAATTCTAAATTTTTTTCTTTTAAAAAAGGATATTGAGAAATTAAAAATTAAGGCTCGAAATATTTGGATATAAATAAATAATATTTGCGTTGAAGTAATATATCATTACTGCAAATTTTTGCCGATCTAAGCGAAACAATGATACGCAATTCTTTTGAATTTCAGGATGTGTGTGGATTGAAAGAAACTGGCAAAATTATTCGTTTCATGAGAATATTTAATACGATTACAACAATACGGTTAAGACAATATATAAAGTATTAAGCGTGTCTGTTGTATATAAACGGCGGGCTTTTATTACGGGAATAAGGTAATGTCTCGTTATAAGTTTTGTACTTTATATCGCCCGGATGTCTACTCTGCGAGTCCCTAAAGCTTATTTCTTTAAAGAATCGCAACGGAGTAGACATTAATGAGACATTACGAACGCGAAGTAAGTATATAGATTGTATCGAGAGAAGGAGAGAGAAGCACTATCCATTTATTTAAAATCCTACTGTTAAAGTTTGATGAACAGGAAATCCAAGTGACATTCGGTATCACCGGTGTTCATCGAGATTTTAAATATCTTATATAAGAAATTATATAAGAAATTTAACGTGATAAATTCCGTTTTTTCAATCTTTCGGGAATACGCCTCAAAAATAAAAATTTTTAATGAAAGAAATCAAATAAACTATAACTGCCGAAAATAATATTCAAGAAAACCATTTTAAAAATCTGTTTTCGCAAAAATACTATTTATTTCAGCCATTTGGCACACTGAATTAGTAAAACGCTATCTCAGAGAGCAAGTGTTAAATTTAAGACGTTTCGTTGCCGTAACCCAAAGAAATCATCGTCGCGCTTAAATCTCTAACATATGATCTTCAATCTTTAAGAGATTCTAAAAATTACTTCGACGAAAACAGCTTTACGAAACGAAGAGTGAAAGTCTGCTTAAATCAACTTCGCACAACTCGCGAACATAACATGTGTACATAATCTCGATTCTATACTTTACGAGATTCCTCTCGCGTATTAGAATCAGGGTTTGTTCGGGGCGCTTCTGGGCCTCTTCGGCGTCGCGTATTTGACGCACAGGAAACCCAGAACGATCAGAACGGCCGTGATAGCCACGCCGGTGCCCAGCCACAACTCGCCGCGTAGGTTCAGCTTGTCGAGGGCGACTTCGCGAAGGGCTAACGCGCCATCGGGTGGCTCGCACGCCGCCTGGATGATGATGTCCTGCCGCTGGATCTGCTTGGGCCTACAGTTGGCCAGCTTACTCATACTCTCGCTCCTGTGCAGACGCGGCAGCAGCAGCGACAACGACCACTGCATCATGCTGATCCGCTGATACCACGATGGCAGATTGTCCAAATGCAGGGTGATGCCCCCGGCCAGACTCATCTCGCCCACCACCACGCCGGCGAACAGCGCTGCCAGATACGTAGACTTGCACACGTGCGCGAAGAAAGTGCAGATGAGATGCTGCATCATCAGATACAGCAGACCGACGGCAAGATAGTTCCACAGCGACGTCATGTTCTCATCCGGCACCAAGTGCAGCCCCGACATGGCGAACGCCGGCGCCAGGTATATCAGGTAAACTACGCACCAGGATGGTACGCTGCAGATGAGCTGAGAACAAGAAGCGATGTGTTACTGCTTATAGTACTTCTCCTAAAAATCTCATTGTCAGACTTGATAGTATATCTTATAAAGTATTTATATATTCTTTGCTTTTTTAGATTAACAATATTTTGGACAATTTTTAGTGTATTTATGTAAATTATATTTACACATATATTAATTTTAATTATTTTATATCGCAAATTGGAATTGGAGCACATATTTTTTTATTTTGACATATATTTGCTTTATATTACTTTAGTCATACACAAAGTTGATCAAACGTCTTAAAAATATCATAAGAGCTTTTAACATAACGAGAAGAAAGAAAGCAAATATATATAAAAAGAGAGATTTTTATAACTTGTTTATTTTATATCTTGCAAGAAAATATAGTAGATAATATATATTTTTAAAATAGCACATTTTTCTCTCAATAATTTTCTAAAAATTTTTCGAGACACTTGTTTTCTCTTAATTTCATAAATCATGTGCTTTTCGCCAAGATAAATTTTTGAAGTTTGGTAAATTTAAGCTTACCTCTATGAGGATGTAAATAAATCTGCCATACAATCCATCCCTGATATCTCTCTCTACGTTCGGCCTGCTGTTGGCTACGTCATACATTGCCAGAAGGCTCAGAGGCCAGAAGAAGATGCCCAAGCTAGCGTAATGATAGCCTATTCTATCTCTCAGATATAAATTTGACTCGCTAGCAACGTCCCAGAATATTGCACCAAGTAGAATACTGAGTGACGCGGAGATTACGATTTTTCGCAGCAATCGCGTCAACGTCCACGGTTGACTGTAAATAAGCGTTCGCAATAATAACGCATAAATTTGCAGGAATATATTGGGACCAGATCTCGAGGGCGGAAGTGCGCCGGGTGGTCCAGGATCGCTGAGCGGAGGTAGCCTCGTCCTGGCCAATTCCGCGAGATGATCTATCCTCTGCGAGGATTCCAGCATCGCTTCCGCCGATAAGTCGTCCAGCGTCACTAAATCGACTGAGACAAAGAGAAATAACATTATTCGTATGTCTACATTTTTTTATTGTTTTACAAAAGGATTTGAAAAAAACTCAATTTTTATTAAAATTTTAGATGCATAGAAAGATTTAAGTTCTCTTCTTTTCTTTTTTGTATTATTTTCCTATTGTTTCGGAAATTTGACTAAAAATTCAGTAACTTTTTATTTCATCTCTTTTTGTAAGATAAAAATGATTTTCATATAAATCATCAAATATTTATTTAATTTTTATCTTAATTAAAACAAGAAGAAATACATTTTTTGTAAGATTTATAATCAGGATTATTTTTTGTTACGTACGATAGTAATCGGACGGATTCTTGAACGGGGGACAGGGAAACTCGGCGAGCGCGAAATATGGCAGCATATCTCTCCTAAGCCCGGAGTACATGATCCGACCGCCGGAGGTGAGCGCGACCCTCGACACCATCGTCAGGATCTCGTACGTGGGCGGATGCAGAGTGAGGACGACGAGCCGCTGACCGCGGCTGGCCCACTGCCTCAGGTACTCGACCAAGAAGAAGGCGTCGAAGATGTCCAGACCGTGCGTGGGCCTATCCAGGGCGAGGACGTGCGAATCTTGTAACAGCCGACAGGCTAAAGCCAGTCGTCGGGCCTCAGAAGTCGTCAGGGTATTCACCAGACAGTGCTTGGTCGCCTCCAAGCCGAGCTCCTGTAGGACGGCCTCGGCTTCGAGCGCGGTGGTGTTGCGGCCGCCTCTCAACAACATATAGAAGCTGAGAGTTTGCTGAGCCGTCAGTCCGGGACTCAAGCCGCTCTCCGTTGGAAGGTAAGCGACACGAGATCTATTTTGATTTGTGACATTAATAATTAAATGATTTTTTAAATAAAGGGGATATTATTTTAAATTGAATATGTATAAATAAATATCTAGACAATTTAATATTAAAATGATCAATTTTATATATATAAATTAGCGAATATTTGGATCGATATCCAAAGAGTCGCGTGAATCTGGATGTAAAAATAATTTGCAAAACGCGAGATTTATCGTAATTCAATGCAAGAGGAATTAAAAATAAAAGCCGAGAATTGAATATTCTCATGCCATAAAGATTAACACATATTTTCGATATACGTAAAATTGTTTAAATGATGCAAAACCGAAAAGTTACGCAAGATTAAATATGAAGCAGTAATAAGCAATAATGACGGAAGCGACAATTGATGCGATAATTGAATAATGAGCACTGCTTGTTATTCAACTTATTATTCAACTACATAAAAATTTGCATGCTAATGCTCTCTCGGTGGTTACTACTTGCTAGTTACAGCCTGTTTCGCTAATGTCGTTTACCGTTACAGCCGTGGTTAACTAAATCTTTCTTTTCTACCTGGATCATAGCCAGCGCTATGATCTAGAAAGAAACGAAGAATGAGTCAGCCAAGCTGCAGTTAACACATATTATTAAAACCGGCTATGAAAAAAAATATCTTATTCTTTCTTTTACTTCATTTACATATGCATAACTATATTACAATTTATGAATTAAGTAATGCATCTTTATTGCGAAAAATCTTAGAAAAAGATTGAAATTTATGGGACAAATAAAATGAATTTTTCTTTCACAAAGTAACGCTATTAATCGTGCAATACACCTAGTGACTCACTGCCGCGTACTACAGGAAAGCATACGTACAGGAAGAAGATTAGAAAGTACCTCAGAGTACGTGCCGATACCGATCTTCCATTGAGCAGAATATCGCCCCGCTTTATACGCCTTCTGCCCGCGATCGTCTCGATAATTTGCGTGCCTTCTTTCTCGGTGGTCGCCATGATGGCCAGCACCTCGGCGGCACCGGCCTCGAGGGTGATACTACGAAGAAGCGGCAGCCCGTCCGAACCTGAAGCCTCCACGCCCCGCAGCTGTAGATGGGGATGCTGCAACGGCACTGGTCTCAATGGCAGCATGTAACTTTCCGGTCCCAGGATACCTGGGTGCCCTGTAAAACGATCACGCATGATATTTCGGAAATTTAACAATCTTTTTATTTTTTTTTTTTTTTAACAGAAGGAAGATACGATCGTCGCGATGATAAAATCTTCGTATCAATAAGAAATCGATTTAAAGAAAGACAAAAAATCTTGAGCTTTAAATAATCTTACTTGAGGCTTAACATCGATATAAATGAATACTGAAAATAAATCTAAAGATTTTCTCTCTCTCTCTTTCTCTCGCACCATGTGTTATGTATCCAGGATCGATCGGTGCGATGCTGTGCCGCCGATTAGTCCTGATCGCGCTCTGCAGAAGATTAGCCTCGCTGGCGCTTCTTAGCCTCGGATGATCCCTCGCGATAGTTAATTGAGAGTGCGTTTGCTCTCTCGGAACCGCGTGGACGTGCCTAAAATCCGGATCACTTCTGGCTGAACGCATAACTGATGCCGAATGCACCGGAACACCTGCATTTGGAATAAAATTCGTGAGAGAAAATATCGTTATCAATATTTGAAATACTATCATTCGAGAAACTTTAATAAATTTTTTATAATTTTTATATACATATATTAT
>NW_021849866.1:3897398-3906218 GCF_003651465.1 Formica exsecta | reverse complement strand
TTGTATAATTTATATAAAAATGTAGAAAAATTAAAATAACTGTCTTTATATATTACTTAACGCTTATATCAGATATTCTAAAAATAGAATATTCTTTAATAATAATTAAAGAATGCAATAGAAAAAAAAAATGAGAATTAACTTATAATACATATAAAAATAACAAAAAAATATACGCAGATATATAGTAGGAAAAATACTCAAATCCTCTTAAATCCTATAATATATCCGCACGTAGAATGTATGCATATATCGTACCTGCGTGCGATACGCGTCGCCCTTCCTCGCTGGAATCGTAGCCGCTGGAGCCGTCGCGATTCCGCGAGCTGGGTGGCAGGACGCGCGGCAGGCCGAATTTTAAATAAGTATAAGAGTTATTGGCAAGTGGGCTCTTGGGCCCGTATCGCGGATGTCGCAGGATGCTCTGCACAGTGGAGTCGCGAAGTTGGAAATTTCCGTAAGGCAACGGCGACTTTTCTGCCGAGCCGAGCGCGGAGTCCGTGAAGTCCGAGTTCAGATTTTGCCTGGGAGAATATTTTTATAATATTTCATTATAAAATAATATTATTATTATATAAAAAATACAAATGAGAATAATACGATTATTCTTCTTAATTTGTCAAAGATTACTTAATAATATTCATTACATTTGAGAGAGATATTTATAATATAATAATGCCATGTATATAGTGCGCTGTAAATGAACAAGCCCGACAAAGCGATTCCTTTCACGTAGCACGTAGTAAAAAAAATTCACCGTGGGCATTCGCTTTGGTGTTCCGCCTCCGGTGAGGCTCAAATTGGACGATGTACGACGTGGATTACACGCTTCCACTTTAAGTACAAGTGTGTTCACCTGTAAATCGACCATGCGTGCAAATCCTCGCTGGCTGGCGGCTCCAGTCCCCTGGTGTCCAGAGCTCCCGGCACCGAGTATCTTCTCTCCAGCTCCCAGGCTTCCGAGCCCATATTTTCCGTTGACTGCGCAGAGATCATAGAGGCGATCGATTAAATCCGTGAATTAATCTAAGAGAATGTTTCGTCTTTCTTATTTTAATTACCACGCTTTAACGCCGCTGAAGGGGAAAGTCAGCAAAAGGAACATTCTCTTCTACGAGTATTTTTGTCAATGATCGGAAATTGAAGCGATCATTACTATTTTATTATAATTTTACACAAAAGTATTTATACATAAATAGGGCAAAAAAGAAAAGATATTATCTGAAAAAAGATACGATTAACTACAAAATTGATCGAATACTTTAGGAATTTTTAATATAGAGGGAAAAGAGAGGAAGAAGAAAGAGAGCAAGTATGCAAAGAATATATTTTTATATACTCTATTACAAAAATATAAATAATATATTTCTAAAATAACATTTTTCTCTAAATAATTTTTTTGATATTATAATACTTTTACTTTTGAATACAATCTCGTGAGACTTATCATAAGTATCCTCGATATAAGAATTCTACTATAATTTCTGTGTTGAAAAAAAGTCGCATAGTCAATATGTGTATTCGCGACGAGAGAGAAGATAGATTAAATCGAGAATATGAAAAGGGAAAACGTTCATACAACGAACATCTCCTCATGTGAAAAATCCTCCGACACATTCGGTTTGGATTTATCGCTATTGCGTCCGCGAGGCTGTCCGCGCGCGATCAAATTTATCGCGCAACACAAGTCGGGGGGGGGACTGTTATTAAAGGATCCCCGCGCGTACAAGAAGGAATTCTCTTCCTCCGCCGCATATCTACTCGGCTCGTCCTGAAAAGTCCTGCGGATACCTGTGGCCGGAATAACGACGATTTGCCTCACAAGCAAGAGCGCCGAGGCAATTTCAAAGGCGCGCCGATTATTCGCGCAGCTCCTTGGAATGCCGGCGGCGTGATTCTCAGCGATTATACACCGTGTCCGAATATAACCGCATCCGTCACCGCGATTTTATAACAGATTTATTCCTGTTGTTCGAGAAAATCAAGAAACGTGTGAAACGGAGAGAGAAAGGGAGGGAGATTCTTTGTAAGGAAAAAGAAAATAGAGTTAGGAAGAAAGAGCTAGGAGAAAAAAAAAAGACTTTGTGATATAAAATTTCAATAAAGGCCAATTGTAGGCTTTATCGTATCTACCATCCAGGAACGCTCCGACGCGTTTTCTTCCCTATATTAAATTATAGTACAGCAATTTTTCGCGTTCAAGAAAGATGCAATATATTTCTTCTCCTAGAAAATTCGAAACTTTTTCAATAAGTTGCACGACGCGTTCTCCCTACATATTCTTTCCACCGATGAAAAACTGAAGATGGAACTATCGTGACGGAGTTTCTTGCCGTCGACGAACAAAGGAATACGGCCTCGTCGAATTTTATCGCGATGTAGCAAATTGTTCTTGTGCTTGCGTTCGATCGTCCATAAAGAAACGCGGGGGCCGCAGAGAATGCATCTTCGGTACACACTGTATAATCTCGATGTATGCTTGTCTGCGTGCCTCTGCATTGTTAAGCATTTACAAATTTTTTCTCTCTCTTTCTCTCATGCTATTTTATAGCTTAAATAATTTTGTATCTTGATCGTTAAAATACTTTCAAGCAATTCGCATTTTTTGAATTTTGGAATATGCATAAAAGATTTCATTGCGGCGTGATATCAACTTTATGAAACTATTACTTCAGAAAGCATTTGCGTTCGCGAGTTTTACAAAGTGCGCGTGCGTTGTGGTATAGATATAGTGTGACCGGCGTAAATATACAGGAAATTAGAGTCCGTGGTAATATCATAGTGTATATAACAGTACGTTTAATGATGCAATTAATAAAAGCGGCACGGCAAAATGTCAGGTGGTTACCGGAGCAGGCTTTAAATAGCCGAGGAGTTGATAAATTCTAGTTTTCGTATTTCGTCTTTCTTTTAACCGCGGCATTCTAGATTGATTACGAGACACAAGCGAATAATACTCGTTTCCTTGCAGAATCTCACTGACATACACTTAAGCGACGATAACTCGTTAGATGACATTATTACGTTATTATGGACTTTCTCCGTATACAAGGTCTCGCATCCTTAATCTGTCGTATCTCACATAACTGGATACTTTTTTCCTATCGTTATAATAGTTTCCGGTTTTACTCAAATTAACGGTTTACAAATTTCTTTAAAAAGGATACTGTGTGCATTTATTACTTTAGTCTTTTTTATCTTATTATTCTTTTTATTATTTAATTTTGTCTTTATATTTTTTTATTACAGCTTTTCTTATCATATCATGAATAGACTTTACGCAAAGCGCGCTCGAAATGCATTTTAAGTCCAAATTTACGCTTGTAAAAATATTTTTCTGAGAGGAATTGTGACCATGTTATATTATTAATTTTTATTCGTCTTCTTACGACTTGATTTTATCTTTATGATTGTATGTTACAACTTTACATTAATATTTTAATGTATTATTTTTATTTCTTTCCCACCTTTATATATTATTTTCTAGCACTTTATAAAACTTATCTTTGTTACACTTTCTGCTTAATTGCCGATATTTCTTAATTGGGTTTCCTGTTTATCGCGTCGCATTGCGCCGATAGAATCACATTTTAGCAAGTAGCTATCATAGATTCATCACCGTTATCGGATACGCTCAGAGTTGTTGTAGCGCCAGATAGGCGCTTGTAAGGATATCATCGGCGTTCGCGCGAGAAAACGCATGTATACATCTGTCTCGAAGACGAACACAGCATCCCATTTAACGGTGGTATTCGCGACCTAAAAACGCGGCCCGCACCTGTTTAATGACTTTTCGTCGTGCGAATACACGCTTATATCTTTGACACGTCGCGCGAAGATCCGTTCCGTACCGGGTGGCCGAATAACGCATATTCTCTGTCATAAAAGCGTTACGTCCGGACGTGAAAATCGATTCGCAGGATAATTAGGAATCTCGATTACAAGCATACTTTGACAATAAACTCTCTGCTGGAGTGGAACAATTTTCTCGCGCTTCCATCTTGATGAAACTTCTGCAAGAGCACGCATGAACGACCCGATTAAAAGGATCAAGGTTGTTAATCTTAGCAGCGCCAATTATAACGATCTCCATTATTCTCGAGTTTAACATCGGATTCTGTAGTCGTATCGCTTTAATGAATTTCGGAGCGTGTACTATGTCGAGGATATCTCACCGCGCGAATTTCGCGCAGACCGTGTATCGAGGGACGTTCATCGGAAGACGAGATTAAATTAATTAGGGGCGTCTGTGAGAGAGAGTCGGCCTCGAACATTTTATCTCTCTCGGCGGCGATACAAATGGAACAACGTTATATCGCGGATCGACCATTTCGAGCTACCTGAGAGAGAATCGCGGTAAGGAACGCATACATAAACCATCTGCTTCATTGGTGCGACGACAGGTTTTAATTTATCCTGGCGTATGTGTTAGTTCGCGGTATGCGTTCACGTTTCCGAGTTCCACGCGAGCGCGAAAATGTATCGGGTGTCCGATGAATATGTATCCAATATTATAAGTCTGTAACATTATCGTCTTAATGAAAATATTAGTGATAAAAATCTTTCTCGCATAATTAAATTGAATCTGTTGCGCGTACATAATTATCATATATTCCGAGAAATTTATCTCAGAATTATAAAAATTCCAATATTTTGTTTTGCACGATTCGCTTTACGACAGAGATTTTAAGCATCCATTGCCGATCAAGTATATTACTTAGGATCCTTTAAGTATGTCGTTTATGTTATTTATGACAGTTTTAAGATCGCGTTAGCGCAGATGTTATATTTATGTCGCCGAATGGAATGCGCAAAATTACATAATAACTCCGCTCCGGAGCGAGCAGTTTCAAACAACATTCCGGATGATACACGAGGTATATTTCTACTTGCCAGATGCTGATGGTATGACATTTCTTTACCCCTCGTCCAGGAGTTTCCCGTTAGAAGTGACTCATCAGCGAGTCCCTTGTATGAAACTGAGCTGGCTCAAGAACATTCACGAGGCTGTGCCCGTCCGTGAGAACCGACAAGGTTGAAATCGCACATAGCCTTATCAAAAAGAAAAATAATAGAGCGCCGAGAGTGTTGTTTGCTGGAGCTATGATTTCCAAAACGGAAATAAATTATTATTTCGCTCGGGTACGCACCGGGTGCGATCTTTCAATTTTAGAAATAAATTTTAAGACAATCGTCTCTGAGTTTCACAAGCGAATTTGAGTCCTGCAGATTTCTTCTAGACAAGAAGCTTGAGAATAAAACGTCGTACGACACAGTATGTGCGTGGAATTAATTCATGCACGCAAAAATAGCTGTGATATCTTCCGCGATGTCATCGTAACGAGGACTGCGATGTAACACGTGTTCATCGGTGAAGTCATCGATCAACGGATCAACCAAAGTTTTTCCTCTTCGTTATAAGCATTTCTACTGTACACTTACAAACAGCTGGCATTTTTAACTGACGAAGAAATAACGGCACAGTCTATATTGTATCCAACTTCATAAAACTTTGCACAATTAATCAAATATTTCGAAGATTTATCGAGGAATCTACCAACGATGCCTGCCCTGTCAAAATATCTCGAAACGATAGGCAACTCGAAAAAGGAATGAAAAAATTATAATAAATAGATGTCTAATAAGGAATAGAAGGATATTATAAAAACGATTCATTTTCGTTAGAATTTTGTAAAAAGCCCAAGATATAAAACCAAAATTTTGTTAAGGTATATTTTTATAGTAAAAATGTAATATAATTCAAAAGACAAATGCGGCTATAGAAGATAAAACGCTACAGAAGATAAAACAATAAGAATAATAAACGGTAAGAAATTATGCGTTTTCGTCAGAGTTGATGAAAGAGGATTTCTGGACATGGCATAAATCGTCGGTCGAAGTCGCAGGTTCGAATGCTCCCTGGGGTCTCTTCGTGTCATTGCATTAAGCAAACGACTTGTTTGAATAGCGCCTATATTATCGTACCCGCATACGAAAGAAGAAAAAGTCTGCGGGTTTGCAAGCACGATCGTCTCGTCACGTCGCGTCGTCGCCTGCAACGACAATGGGCGTAGGTTCTTGCTGAACGATCCTTGCTTAGTCTCACGATCGTGCGTGGAATGATTAACCCACGCGTTACGGGTGGAAGACATTGTGGACTCGGGGCTAACATCTCTCATTAAAAGACGCCTCGGAAAATGAAGAAAGAAGATCTGTCTCGCGGTATAAAGAGATACATATATCCTGCAATTAATTTGAAATGCTATGCTATTAAATCGCCTCTGAGAAATCGCGTATAAAATACATTTGATTATTTTTTATATACCATGCGATACAAATTCTAATAATATAATAATGCACGCAAGGCTGCAACTTTCTTGACTTCCGTCGACGAACATGTGTCTCATAGGATGTTTTTTTTTTCGAAAAGGTGAGTTTCCAGATGCAAAAACCGGCTTGTCTTGTGGTATTTCAAACGCGACTTTTTCAGCGTTTAAACACCTCGAGAGCGCGTAAAATGTGATATTCAATGTGTATACGCACATGGCTGTTACAAAGTATAATATACCGGTATAGAATCGGTGTGTGCTTATATACTTTTCAATTTGCGTAACGCGGTGATTTTTGCGGGCGGTCGATAAAGCCGCCTCTTGCGCGGCCCGGTTAACTGTTCATTTGCATATCCCGTTTCTGCAACAGTTGTATCGAACGACGACCGTGCAATTTCGCGGTATGAATTTTCCATTAAACGTTGTCCGCCGCAAACGGCGTTTTTGTCGGCGTTTAATATCGTATCCGCGAAAGAGAAGGAAAGTGCGCGCGATAGTCCCGCGGCGAGATATTCGTAAAGGCCGGCAATGATACGCTCGGAAAAACGGGTCTTATACCGCGTACGCACCTGAGCATGTCGAAAGCAGGCGGAAAGTGACGTCCAACATCATCTTCGTCGTACGTAACACGGCTGCGGCTACGCGCGATATATCTGGAAAAATCGCCGGTCGCGTGATCGCGCTGTTACGGCGATCGCGAATTCGCATCGCGATTCTGAAATACACAGTCACGCTGCTTAATGTAATCGGAGGGGCAAAGCGGAGCGGTTGAAAACGAGAACGTTTTGCCGACATTGAATATGATGCAAATATTCGCGCGATTATTTCTTGAAAAAAATGTCATATATGTATATTCTTCAATTTTATATATATAATATAAAATATAATATTTTATTTATAATATTACAATATTATATTTAATTATAGAGAAATAAAATAAAATATTTTTTTATGTTTATAAATTTAAATACTTATCGAAAGAAATGATAAGATAGTTTAAGGATATTGCAATATACGGGCGCGAGATTTCGATACTTTTATAGTTTACCAACACATTGTGAAAGTTAGAATCTTAACAACGCTGATAACTATCGTGGTATATTTTTTTTATGACAATGTGAATGGATAAAAAATGGATTGTTGTAAGAAGTGTCAAAAGTGAACTTGCAAGTGCGAAAATTGTTTCTGGATAACTTTATTTATTCACATTTTTATTTTCTTTCAGAAAATATATTTTTAAAGTATCTTATTATTTCAGCACACAAAGTATCCGAACTTCCCTACGAGTCTATTTTTCTATCTTCTTTAAAGAGAGCAGATTATTTTTATCAAGCAAATTTACTTTTAAGCATTTATATTTTATGATCTGAAAATTAAAATAATAGCAATTTGTAAAATTAAGGTACTTAATCAGTGTTAATCTAGATTTATTGAATTATATTATTTTATATTAGCACGTCGATATTAGCGTGTCTAAATTAATATCTTAATTGCAGTATGAAAAACTGAAATTTTAATTTTAATATCTCAAGCTGCATAGTTGGAGTGATTTTAATCTTTTTAGATACACGAAAATTGTAAGTTACGATCACGGAATGTTGATATTTGGAAATTTCTCGATTCTCAGCCAAGACAACGGAAACGATATCTCGATTTCGTGATCTCTAGAATCTACTGTGAGACAATCCCACGGACTGATTTCTATAACTACATGTGTACAGTCAACCGTGCACGCGTGTCCATGTACCTAAATAAAGTGTACATCGTAGCCTAGATCGTACAGTGTTACAGGCATAATTATCCGCGCACGCAATACACGATTGTAGAAACCGTGATGGAAAGTCTACGTTCCGAAAATCGTTGAGATCCACATATCGCGTGTAAAACAAAATTCAAACGATTCGAAATGCATTCATAGTTAATTATCTCCATTAATTAAACATCATTAATTCTGAGATTTTAATTTTAGGAAAAAAGAACATGTGTTTTACGTGCATTTCTGCTTGTTTTATCTGCTATTAACATTTCTTAATAAGAGGCATAAATTAAAAAAGTAACAAATAATCATGTGATCAAAACGATTAATTAATCGAATAATAAAATTCTGATTTTTTAAAAAAGAGAAACTTCAATATACGGAGTGAAATCAGGACCAGATCAGATGATCGGAAAGATGATATGTCTAATATATCTTTACCTGTTCTTATTATTGTAATAATTACTTATATTAATTAAATTCCTTAAATTAAACAAAAATAGATAATATTTTCATTAATATTCCATTAATATAAATGTACATTGTCGACCATAAAAATATTACGCAACACGGATGAATACCGACAACACTTTTACTACTTAATTACAAGCGATGATGAGTAACCATAGAACCGCAAAACTTCATCGGAGAATGCAGGATATAAGCGAGGTCAGTTGCTGTTAGATTTTTCAATATTCCATCGAGGCAATCTCTGAAGTCCCTCCTCCCATTCGC
>NW_021849866.1:3807756-3897297 GCF_003651465.1 Formica exsecta | reverse complement strand
AAGCCCCCCCCCCATCCCCCCCCCCCCCCCCCGCGAACAGAAAGAGAGGACGCAAACGGGGAGAGGAAACTAATTGAATTTGCAAATCACTCGCGCGAAGAATCGCATCGCACTCGAGGAAGTGTCGAAGAGCACTCCCGTGTGCGCTCGTTAAAGTCACCCGGCGTGACTTCGCGATTTCGCGGAGGGACGCCTGTCGTTGTAATGAGATTGCCGGCGACTCGCGATACGATTTGTATATTTACGTTTCGACACATCCGCTCCGAAGTATCTGATCGAAGTGAACGGATTGAATCCTTATCCCTTTCCGCTTTGCGATTACTCACCGCTTATGGGCTGATGGCCTTGCATCGCTAATGAGAAAACGCGCGGAATGCGACGAAAGAATTGACGGCTCGAATCGCACGCGCTTTTGCTTTTTACTTGTGGAAGAAAACGCATCTTGGGAAATATGAATAAAGATACATATGAGATAACGAGAAGGGCGTAAATAAAAGAAACTTAAGTCTTTGTTTTTCCGAGTTAATTGATTGCAAAATTAAGTTACTTTAACGGAAATTCCATGTTGATGCTTAATTACCAACTTCTTGCTTAATTGGTTTAAAAGTTAGAAACTCGAAAGAAAAACACAATAGTATATATCTCACGCAAAATTTTTACTAAAGAAAGAATAAAATTATAAAGTTTTTCTATATATAAGACTAAATCTCTAGACTAAAAAATCGTTCGGTAATTTCGATATATTTTTTCCTGTTGACCTATAATAAAGTCTATTATTATTTGTATTATTCGCTCCATCCGCTCTTTTTCTGAAATCCAAAAAAAGAGTTCTTAAACTACATTTCTTCGTTATACGACATAAATCGGGCGCTTTCAGCGTTCGTGATCTAATCCATTCCCAGGAAGGTAAGACATTATTTTCGCATGTAATACAAGTAGAAATAGTGGTTTCACGCGCACTCATAATAGAAAATTATGCGCTGCTATAATTTAGAATATAGTGAAACATGAGTTCTGTACGCGTTTTGCAATAAGATATTTTATTCTACGATAAAAATTATTTATTTTACTACTCGTAGAAATAGTATTGTTAGTAATAAAAATTGAGCTATATATATATTCTTAAACTAATAATTTTATTGGTAATCATCAAGTGAGAGAGAGATAAAAAGTTAATAAAATTTTTATGTTTATTTATGTTATATTTTATACTTTTTCTACATATTGAATTGTATATCAACTTTTTATTAATAGATTCGAGTAAATTGAAAGAGGGAGTAACTTTGTAGTTAGTTTTTTAAGTGATAAAAAATTATAAGATAATATATGTAAATGTCATGTGTTTTTGTTGTCGCATTTTTAAGGACCACTTGTCGACCAGTGGGTCGCGTGTTCCGCTTCCTTGAAGAAAAAGTATGTACTTATGAAACAGCTTAACTTGCGCGGCATGCGAGCTTTTAATTCACGGTTCAACGATGAGGAAACCTGATTTTGCATAACGAGAAAGACTCGCCGGTACTGGTGAAAGCAACAAGTGATTAACAACGCGCCGTTATTTCTTTTTCGAAGACGGCTGATTCGCTCCACAGATTCTGGATAGTATTATGATATCTTTTCATTTTGGAAAATCGTGACATATATTGCATAATCGAAATTTTTTGTGATCTTATAATTTACATTTTTAATTCATATTTAAAATTATTGTTACGTGTTATGCAAACGCGAGAAAATCAATTGTACTCCTAAATATAAATGTTCATGTGACTCGAACATAGAATAGTATAGATAATTAAAATCACAGCAACTATACGAGATTATATGAAATGTATCAAATATAAGAAGATAATAAAAATATTTTCCACAATTCTACCTAAATCTAAACGCGCAATTAAAGCAAAAAAAATATTTTTGAAGAAGCAAAACACAAATTTTCCTCGATGCTTTCGATATATAATAAAACGAGTCTATCCTTCGAAATTGTGCTTCAAACTGCTTCTTAAATTTTTTATTTATCGACAAAAGTAGAAGAAATACATGAAATTTATTTTTACCCGATTCAAGAATCCACCAAGTCCAATCAATATCAGAGCATAGAAGGCATGGAATGAAATTTTGTGAATAGACTCGAAAAATCCGTGCACAAGACAACACAACGCTCACCGCGAAGACGAAGAGGAGAAGGAAGGAGGCTGCGCCGCATGATCTTCATGACAATGACTCACCGGCTGTGTATTCGCGCTGGGCCTTCAACCTTGGAAGCTGGTCGAGTCACGACGCTGGTGACGACATTGCTGCCTCCTCTCCATGCCGGTCGTCGATTCTCCCGGTTGAGAGATGCACTTTTCGCAACAGGACGCACTTCCCGCGCGTGAGGAAACGATCTCTCCCTCTTTCCTCTTCGTCGTCACCCGCGACGCCGTCGATTATCCGAGAAAAGTCCTCCTGCAGCGTTTGGCGATCGCGAAGCGCCGAGTATCGCGCGACTCACCGGAGTCCTGTCCGAACGCTGGCCTGTCGCCGCTGACGGACGGGCCCGCCGAGGCCCCCACGAGTTTTCTCCCCTCCGGGCCCCACACGCGCCCCACCGTCGGGTTTGCCAAGTTTGCAATGGCGTAAACTCACTTTTGGATTTTAGATCTACGATCATCCAGTCTGCGGATTATCCCTTTTGCATATCATTTTTTTACACCTTTTGATCTCTTGTATTTCGTTATCTTTTCGCGCATTTTATACGCGCGAAGTGTATTCGATTAACGAGGAACAATTTTAGAAGAGTAAGAATATAACTTTAAGCTAGAGAAATAAGATACAATAGAGAATTAAATAAAATAATATTAATTAACATGAAATAAACATATTAAAATATCTTTTTGTTATACACGCGAGACTTTTATCTTTCTTTAATATATTATATAACAACTCTCTCGTCAAAAAATTCTCTACGCCATTCTTTATTCTATGTACAAAGATTCACGTCGACATACATTTTTGAGTAACGGTATATAATTAGAATTCTGACTTTTTTATTATTATCGAACAGTTATGTGATAAAGAAGTGGGCAGCATTTTATTTTTATTTCATCACATATACTTTCTAAAAGTACATTTTAATCTTCGTAATTTATATCTTATAACGCTTCACAATTCACATAGTTCGTCTTTCACGCAGTTTCTTGATTTGTAACTTTGTATAAAACTGCTGATTTATATTCAGATAATTTATACACAACATGAAATGTATATTTAGGATATTTCGCACGAAGAATCCTGACAATGTTTCGCGCATGACTCTCGGAAAATCTCGCATCGCACTGCTTACGCCGATGTTCTCGGCCTGGGTCGGTTTCCCTCCTACCGCGTGAGTTCGCGTCGGAGAAGACATTCACCTCAAGGAGAGCCAACTCCCAGCCAGCCAGGTATCGTTACCTGCGGCTACGCGTTTCCTGCGTCCCAGCCTCGCTCGAGCGAGTCACTTTTACGCTCGTGGCGTCCGCGCGCGGCGGCCTCAGTACGCGTTGCAATCCGCACCGCGACAGCCATTCGAGAATACACATTCTCGCGTTATCTTTAACGCATTATTACGGACTATCATTTTGTAAAACTTCTTCGTGGCAACCCGTCAAGGCGAGCGTCGTCTCTTTGTTAAAGTGCACGCGGCGTCCCCGAAGTCCGGACACGATCAAGTGTGCGATTGACGGATGAATCTAGTGACAGTTCTGCTTCTTGGTGTACTCCAAATGTTATTTTCAACGCATATAATTTATAACATCTTGCAAAGTTTGTATTTCTCTTTATTGATATCTAAGAAAATTTTATTTTCAATTTTTGTTAGAATCAATTCTTTTACTATAGTTAATTTATGATAATAAACATTCTTATATTATAAAGTCTCGGTTTAATAAACGAAAATATATTAAATAATAAATTAAATACATTGCAAAGAAAATAAAACGATTTATTATTATATTGTCTTGATTAATTGGCAAAGGAAAATATACGTGTATATGATAATTAAATATGCAATAAGAATTATATATTTACAGTAATATATTCAAATGTTAAATTGTTAACAATATTAAATTATATTTAGCAACATCTAAATGTTTAAGTTTTTAATACTTCAAAATGTATTAGCACGAATAATTAGAATAATATATTATGCTACAAAATTAATTTTTTTTTTTATATTACATGAGTTATTTAATGTATTTTTTTAACGGCCATTCTCCTGCCTGGCATTGCACCAATGTTTTCCTAACGAAGGATCTATGATGACGAGGACGTTTGCGACCGTGATTCGTCGTCGCTCGCTTAGATTGCTTTGTGACTTTGTACATATTTAATACTGAATCAGACTCATAGTTTTCCAGTGATTACTTTCTTGATGATGACACAGAGTTTAAGTTTCAAAAAAGAAATAGAAAAAAAGAGTAAAGTGTTTTTTTTTTTTTTTTTTATTAATATGCGTTTAATAAAATTTGTTCTTTTGATAAAATTAATGTATAATATAATTAATGCACACACATACATAATATGTATTATATAATAAAAATTATATAATATTCACGCACGCACACACATGAATAAATAATTTTATGATCTTTACCTTCATACAGTTCCGCAAGCTTTATCTCGAGGAATGTAATCGTGGGAAATAAACTTAATATTGATCCTCAAGATGATTCCATCCGATTGTATTCTGGATATATCCAACGTATTTCATTCCACCTCCGTAGTGATCGAAGGAAGTTGCATTAATAAATCCGAGCCTACCGCGGTACTTAGAGATGTATCAGCTCGTGTTCACGGAGGGGAAGTCTTAGCCATTCTAGGATCGAAGGGTTCCGGCAAGCGAGCTCTCCTTGATGTTATCGGTGAACAATTCTATTCATTTTTTCCTTCAATATTATTGTGCTTTAACATAATAATTTCCGTTATTTGCAGCGTTTCGCAAAAGTTTGTAAAATATAGCGTATCAATTGCAACGACTTTTTCACGATAATTTAATTAAAGTTTATATCATACTATGATTAATTCTTTTTATTATATTTTGTGAATTTCTGCATCACACACGTCTTAATAATTAAAAATTACATTGTTTGAATTTTATCGAAAAGGAAGATAAAGGAAATAAGAGGATAAGATTGTTAATGTCTATAATGATTCTATCCAGTCTCAGAACTAGCGTGGCATCGACCAAAATAACAACTCTTGAACATGTCTCTTTCAGCCGGAAGGGCGGAGGGCGAGACGAGAGGAAGGATTACTCTGAACGGCAACCTGTTGACGCCGGAGCTGTTCCGACGTCACGGCGGCTACGTGGCCCACAGATGTCATATACTGCCGAGTCTGACGGTACGTCAAACCCTGACGTATGCCACGTGGCTCGGCAATCTGAGCAATCGCGAGGCCCGGGTGCGGCAGACCCTTGCCGATCTGGCATTATCGCAGGTCGCCAACAGGTCGGTGAACGATCTCACTAGGCCGGAGTATCGACGGTTGATGCTAGGGATGCAACTGGCCAAGGACCCATCCCTGCTGCTGCTGGATGAGCCGACCTGGGACACGGATCCGCTCAACACGTATCTCATCGTCTCGATGCTATGGTCCTACGCCACCAGACGCGGCTCCATTGTCGTCCTCACCATGGAGACACCCAGATCCGACGTGCTGCCGTTCGTCAGTCGTGTGACGCTGTTATGCCTGGGCGCGGTCGTCTATTCAGGACCTACCAGGAGCATGCTGGATTACTTCACCTACATCGGCTTTCCGTGTCCGGAATTGGAGAATCCCCTGATGTATTATCGTAAGTATCGCGTAGAAAGACAACTTAGTTTTGTTTAACATTTATTATTTCAGAGATAATGCATTTTTTTATAACTTTGCCGACACAGATTTTTGGACTTACAATGTTTTAAAAAATTGATTTATTTATTTATCAATCTAACGATACAAAAAACAGTTTAGCTAATTTAATATGTTGGAGAACAATGTCATGCTTTTTCAGTCTGCTTGTCGACCGTTGATCGTCGCTCTAGAGATCGCTTCTTGGAGTCGAATCAACAAATCTCGGTTTTGGTCGAGAAATTCAAGGTGGACGGAATGCTTTACATGAAGGAAGCGCCGCAGATATCGCACAACATGAAAGATGCGGCTCTCGGCATCGTGCACAAGGGTCTAGGTCGAGGAATTAAGCCTGGATGCTTCTCGACTCTTTTGGCACTGTATTTGTGAGTTTCTTGAATGGTATCAGTTTTGATAAAAATACACAATTTCATGTTAATTAAACGAAATTGAGAGCCACATTTTCAAGGACTCTTTTACTTTTTTTCGGAGAAAAAATTTTGCGAAGATTATTACCTGCCATTTTTTAATATATTTGATATTTTCTCACAGCACATATATATAAAATAAGATTTTGAAATCTCGTCGAATCTCTATCGGCAAAATTGCGAAGGCAATTTCGGAACATCTTGTAGAGAGATTGATGATTCGCGATCATATATATTATTATATTTAGACGAAGTATGGCGGCTACGTTCTCCTTGAATAAGACCGGCCTGGGACACTTCGCCGCTCGCCTGCTGTTGCTGCCATTTCTGGTTGCCCTAATGAGCATACTGTATTCACATTCGAGTCCCGTACAGTCAAGGATATTCTTACAGACCGGCGGATTGATCTTCAACGTCTTGACATTATTTTACACGGCCGGGATAGCCGTGACCTCGCTTTTGTGTAAGTCAAAAATAAATCGATTTAATAGTAATAAACATCAATCTATTTACCGAATCTCCGCTAATTTACTATAATATCTATTTAATTCATTTACAAACTCCCAATTCTCTTGATTTCAAGGATATGTTTTTTTTTTAATTTCTTTTTTTTTTCTATTTTTATTTGCTAATTGTTATTCGAAGCCTTCGGGAATGGAAAGATAAAATATTCATTCACAATCCAGATGTATATTAAAGCGGATCTTCTTTTAATCTCTACGTTCAATTTAATGTTAAAGATTGATATATGTAGTTCCAGGTTTCCGTGCGAGATATTATCAAGAGAAGCGAGAGGGTCTTTACGGTGGCGCAATGTTTCTGACAGCGTACACTTTGCTGAGTCTTCCACTGAGCTTCATATCGACTCTGATAACAATCGGAATTCTGGTTCCGATTCTCGAGTTAGACTTGTCCTCTTGGGCGTACGCTTCCGGCATTCTGTGGTCCAGTTACGTAGCGGCCGAGCAAGTGACGGTAGCCGTGCTGATGGTGGTCGGTCGCCCCATAACCGGTGCGATCGTGGTCCTGTACATGACCCTGTTGTCCCTGGTAATCGCGTCCGGCGCAATTCGCAGCCTGAAAAATTTGCCCTATTGGCTGACGACGGTGTCGACGGCACTGCCAACTAGATACGCTTCTCTGGCGCTGAACCAGTTGGTCGTCGATACGCCCATCCTGTCCAATCTGCCCTACAACGAGAGCTTTGCCTGTCCGGGCTCTGCCGAGCTCTGCAGATATCCCGATGGCAAGACTTATCTGATAGAACGCTTTACCAAGGAGGGCGAGAATATATCCGAAGTGTTAAACGTGGATCTGAATCTACTGATCTCTTTGGCGTTCGCCGTCGGTCTTATTATATTAAACAGTGTCTTGTATTTGTTGCCGCTACCCGCTAGAGTGAAGGCTAAATTTAGAGAATAACATGGATAACAATTATTGTATTGCATTGAATCAGATACTGATATTTAAAGCTGAATGATCTACTATATATATAACTCCAATTTTCAATGTATATAAAATTGTAAATAACATAAAAGATAAAATTAAGATTAATATCGTGCGATCGAGAAAAAAACATATATCAAAAATATTAAAAATTTTTATTGTGTAAGATATATATTACAAAACATTATTTCATTTATATGTGTAATGTTTGTGTGCTACTTACAATATAGCATGTGCAACGTGATGTAATGTGACTTTACTTGCTCACGATGTGGCACACACATCGTATATATAAATTTCTCGTTTTCATAATATATAATTACAAAGAAAACCATATATGTACATTTAAATATTTCACTCTCGTGTACAATAATGCAATTAACATAACAGTTATTTAATTTCATTAACTATAACAATTACCTAATAATTTAAATGTTACATTATATTACATGAGATATTGGCATATATAAACAACAGAAATATTACAAGGACATTAATAGAAACAAATTTTAAGGACATTAATAGAAATCAAAAACTTACTTTTTTATTATTTATAATTTATGAAATATATTTACAATTCACGATTCATCAACTTCAACTTGTCCCATCTCCTTAAGATCGTCGACAACGCTAAATTCACAACCCGTCGAACTGACGATCTCGCTGATATCGATATTAGGGGCAATTTCGATGAGCTTTAATCCTTCTCCTGGTACTACTTCAAATACTCCTAGATCTGTGATAATTAAATTTACGCATTGTTGACCTAAAGAAATATTAGAAGGCGTTAAAATGAGCATTAAAATGTATTGTCATTAAATAATAAAATATTAAAATAACGTAAATAAATTTAGGAAACGAAAGGTTATGAAATATTAGTATTAAAATATTTGTGAGACATTACCTGTGACAGGCAAAGTGCAATTCTTCAAAATTTTCGGGTTTCCATCTCGGGCTGTATGCTCCATAGTTATCACTACCTTTGTGGTTGGCGAAGATACCAGATCCATAGCACCACCCATGCCCTTTACCATCATACCTGGTATCATCCAGTTGGCCAAATCTCCATTCTCCGATACTTGCATGCCTCCAAGAATAGTCAGATCAATGTGTCCTCTGTAAAGTACAACACTGTTAAACCTGTTCTGTAACGCTCAAAGAAAACAGTATTTATTATTATAATACACTAAATGTATCTTCTATGCATTTTCCAGCAACTAAATATTTTTTTTTTGATATATCACCTCTATAAAATACCAGCTTTTTAAAATAGTCTAAATAGTCACATACCCTCTGATCATGCCGAAGCTTTCGTCGCTGCTAAAGTAAGCAGCACCAGGTAGCACTGTTACAGTTTCCTTCCCAGCATTGATAAGATCGGGGTCAACATCGGCTTCGGTCTCTGGGACAGGACCCAGTCCAAGAATACCATTCTCTGACTGCAATGTCACTTTCACACCTTTTGGGATATAGTTACTAGCGAGCATGGGTATACCAATTCCCAAATTGGCTGTAAATATTTTCACCTTATCAAGTATTAAGCTGATAAAGGAACACGGATATATGTTACTTAAGATCTGTATATCTACGTATTTCTAATTCATGCAAATTGTATTCTTATTATCATACTTACCATACATTCCATCTTTAAATTCAAGGGCAGCGCGCCTGATAATCCTATCTCTCGCTTTACTAGCTGGAGTCACTTTCTTAGGCTTCATAGTTTGTCTTGTCGATCGTTTCTGTGTATATATATGTATGACGGAAAAAATACATTCATGAGAAATTTGCACAACTAAATATATCGACGAATATCGATCAGGATAAATAAACGCTAACCTCGACTCGTTTCTCGTAAGAGGGTCCTTTTACGATCCTATCCACGAAAATGCCGGGCAAATGGATCTGGTCGGGATCTAATTGGCCAATCTCCACGATCTCCTCCACTTCGACGATCGCTACTTTGGCGGCTTTGCACATCACAGGATTAAAGTTCCTGGCGGATTTTCGAAAGATCAGATTTCCCGCAGTGTCAGCCTTCCACGCCTTCACAAGAGCAAAGTCGCCAGTGATGGCTGTCTCCAGTATGTAGTTCCGTCCATTAAATTGATTCACGTTCCTTGGCTCGCCCGAGATCTCGGCGTTACCATTTTCGTCATACTTCAGGATGACGTTGCCTTCTTGCACAATAGTACCGAAAGCCGTAGGAGTGTAAAAAGCCGGAATACCGGCGCCACCTGCTCTCACACGTTCCGCCAAAGTGCCCTAAAATGATCCAATTTGTAAAAAACTGCAGAAGAGTTTTTGCGAATACTCTTATCTTCGAACCTCGTTACCTGCGGCGTTAATTCAACTTCCAATTGACCGCTGAGGTACTGCCTCTCAAACTCGGGATTTTCACCCACATATGAGGCAATCATCCTCTTGATTCTATGCTCCTTCAACAATATACCTAATCCAAAGTCTTCTACTCCAGCATTGTTCGAAACTACAGTTAGATCTTTAGAGCCTTTGTTTAATATGGCTGCTATTAGATTCTCTGGAATGCCACAGAGACCGAATCCACCAACCAAAAGTTTAGCCCCGTTATGTATATCGGACACAGCTTCCTCTACGCTCTTGAACACTTTACCATTGCCTACTGGTGTTTTTAACTTTTCAGCTTCCTCTTCCACTTGCGGAATATCAGCTTTGATGGAAAAATTAGCAATGCATACCTGTTAAATAAGATTTAAAAGTTTGATTTCATATTAAAGTATTTTAATGTTAACTTTTGTTGATCTACAAAATAAAGAATGCATTGATTTTATACTTGCATGATTATGATGTAAAAAAAATATATAAAAATTTGTGGTATACTAAAAAAATTACAATGAAGCAAATAATAATTAAAATCCATAAATAATTCAATAATCATGTATGAAATATATATATTGCAGAAAAGAGATCAAAATAGAAACCAAATAATTATCTTATCTATTAGGCTAGATAGAATAAATATAGGTTATCTGATAAAAGCGCAATAACAATCGCGCAAGTTGTTTACACACCCGTGTTATTTTTATAGAGCCTCGAGTGGCTGGCAAACCGCTGCTCAAACGTAGGAACACGCCACCGGCCTTTTTTAATACAAATGCCATAGTCACTATATGCTAAACATATAATTATTATTTGCAAGATTCTCTTGGGTCAAAGGTTAAATGCGAACCTATTTATTCTAATATTCTTTTAATTATTTTTTTTTATGATATTCTTTTATTTCTATTTTTATCGTCGTAAAGTAGATTCAATTTTGGTGTACGATTTTGTTTTAAAATATGTATCGTTCTTCGTGACAATTTCGTTAATTACGCCGGCTAAAACTAACTCTATATTAAAGTGCTTACGCACGAAGGCGCAGATGCTGACTGACAGATCGGAACGGAAAAGGGAACTTGGAACTTATTGGAACTCGGAACTCGGAACAGGCCAAGCCAAGTTGGCTTTTTCACGCATGCGCATCAATACTATAAGACTGGACTAAACATATGATCGGAATATGTGTGTATTGACGTTCCAATCCAAACTTATCAAAAATTGCATGATTAGAGAGAAATAAATGTGTCAAACCATATGAAACATGGAAAATATTAGTTTAAAGAGAATTTAAAAATTTTGAGATTTAAAGTATAACTAATATTGATATTGCCTTATGTTACTATCGCGATGTTAATACATATTAACATGCAACATATATTAATAATATTAACAGTTAATAATATAATTATTTTTCACTATAGGTTTTGATATTCTCTAAAATTTTTCAAGGCGCGTTTACGTATCGTAAAAAATACAACTCTATCAACAAAAACATGTTTATGCCGTTTCATAACGAGAGAACGTCATCAGTTTCCATAATCTTGTGAAACCGGATCTGAATCAGGAATTTAAAATTAATTAATTTGCTGTATTTCATGTGTTATAAGAGCATTTGAGTTTTGTGAAAAGGAAGAATTGATTTACAATTTAAACATTTTAAGACCGAACAATATGCTGTTTCACTCCTGCGTGACTTGCGTAGTATATAATATATTTACAAATAATACATGTTTTAATATAATACTGATTTTTCATTTTTTCACTTGTTATCTCTGTCAGATAAGGGATATGCCAGTCATCAATTGGTGATGACAATATTACAGTCTATAAATCGATATTCTCTCTCTTCTCTCTCTTATCTTGTTTTCATTGTCTGCATTACGATTAACCGATATATGGATCATGTAAAAATTATGCATTTACTATAAAGACTTTATTATGCTAAATAATAATTTTTTGCACACTTATACATTCACATCATAAACTTGTTCGCTCTTATGTATCAAAATATATTAATTCATTCTTAACATTGTGTATAATATCTTTCATCTTACTCGATATTAATGAATATTAATTTGGCTCATGTTAGAATAAATATCTAATTTGATACTAACATGATAACGCGTGATTTATTTTAATGCTACGTCAATATGTGTACGCTATAATTTGAATAATTAATACTAATCGTTGCAAATATTAGATTGTTTTTTTGCGTTTTTACGTAGGTCGATATCGACTCAAATAAGTAGTGAAGAGATTTTAGCTGCGACAGTAAAATCGTAATTGTTACTGCATATTCTAATATGTAAAAGTGATTTTGCTACCCGTAATCTATTATTCGATATTACAACATAATTCGTTCTATTTGTAAAACAGAAAAATCTCATTGAGTAAATTTGTTTCATAGGAACACGAATTTGCTCTGCTAAAGCAAAATAATCTATTGCTACCAAATGCATTTTAATATTACAGCGAAATTGTTATTGCTTTGATGGCGAGATAAGAATCAATTTTCTATTATAATAAAATAATTGACAGATTTAGCAGAATTATTTTCAGCAAACTCAAATTAGAATTCTTAACAAATTCTTTTGCTGTCCACATAATAACTGATCTTATTTTGAAATTTATGCTGCGACGGTATAAAATTTCCCATGTCAATAAACTTTTTCTCGTAGTATATTCTTATTATAACATTATAATTGCGTAATTCGGAAAATTATATGACAAACTTGATAAAATTTTGTTATTTCATCTCTTCTCAGATGATCAGATGAGCATTAACAATATTATGACAAGACTTATCGTGATTGCACTTTCGAATTATGTGAAGCTATCTTATCAGATATAAAATTTTGTAATAATTTAATTAAAGACATGAACAAAGAGATTAAACAAGCTTTCGAAGAGAATCAATCGCGGAAATTCTCCCTTCTAAAAGAAAAAAAAAAGTAAATTTGACATCAAATAATAAAATCTTTAATACAACTTTAATAGATGAAAATTCTTTTTTAATGTCATTGCATCAAAAGCTATTCTCAATTTTTTATAACGCACAATCTGCAAAAAATGTTTGCATCTATACTTTTCTTCAAATTTGACTCTGCGCTTGTCGTATGACACAATGTACAATATGATATGGAATATTGCAGATTTCGGCCTGCATCTTCGCTGTCGGATGCTCGATTTTCTCGTATTGATACACACACATTCGCAAACCAAATCAAAATTTTGAATAAGCACGGAGATCTCGAGAACCACGACTAGCGTTAAACATTAGGTTTCCAGAATCATGGTAACAGACGAGGATAAATGAATGTCACTTGTCACGTAGAAGAGCACTCGTTTACGAATAATTTCGTCCAAAATTTCGTTTCAACGAAGCTCTCAGCCATTTATTTTCCTTATCCGCGCCGCTAATTGTTTCGTCATCGATCCTCGCGTCATCGATGTCGACCCGCTCTTGCATCCGTCACGGCGCCCCATAATTCGATCACGAACTCGTCGGTGAAACCAAAATCCTCCAAGTCGGAATTATCTATCGCCTCGGCGAAGTCTATGCTATTGCATTTGCCCTCGGCGAGCTCCCAGATTTGCGTGGCTGCGATCAAAATCAAACATAACAATCGAATCAGTCTTCAATGAAGCAAAGTGTATATAAATTTTAAAAGAACGAAAAAGATGTCAGAAAAAATTTTTATTACACCCGGATTCAAAAACCTACCTAATTCCGTATCAGAGATTCCCATAAAGCTCTCCAAGATAGTGTTGATCTTCTCAACGCCCAGCGCAGCCGCGTCGTCAATCTGTGAGCAAATATTTATTTAATATTTTTTGATTAGTGCTTAGTACTCGTTATTATTTATTAGGCAGGAAATAAACATACAAATTTGTACACTTGAAGATGGATTTAAATAATTCAAATATATTATAAAACAGCTTTTTATCTTTCAATGTCATTAACATTTTTCAAGATATCATCAGAAGAACGTTGTCCTGATAAAATATATATTTTATTTATTTTTTTTTTTTTTTGACGAATTTATCACCTATAATATAATCTCTTTGGACGGTCTCTCAATTTTTATCTTTACTGCATACTTGTTGTATTATCTGCGTGCTACCGTCGGCCTTGAATCTCAAAGTCTCCTTGCCGGATCCGTAGCCGACTTTCTTCCCCTTCCTGGGATCACCGCGCGGTCCGATGCTGCCGAAGCCGTTCTTCTGCGGCTCCACTAGCCTCAATGTGAACGTCGAGCCCTTCGGTATGTCCTTCAACATCCTCGCCACTTCAAAATGTCGTTTGCCCACAAGACTGGTCGAGTTGATCCTCTCGATGTGATCGCCCACCTCGATCACCTTTATTCTGTCGATCACGGAGCTCTCCTTTATACGTTTTATGAATGCGTAACCGGCACCATTATCAGTGATAGTCAGGCCCAATGCGTCGTCCGTCTTCACCAGCTCGATTTCCTTAGGCCGGCCTGCGTGAAAAACGCGTTACTCTTTTACGCGCGTTCGTGAAAATTTAAGTATAATTTAATTCAAGATAAAATACTATGAGCCAAATTTTATTATGATGTCTTAAATTATTATATAATAATTATTCCGACTATTTATTTACACTGACGTTTATTCTAATACAAAAACAAATATGTCGTTTAGAGTTAGTAATGAATTAAAAATTAATATTTCTCTTTCTATCGATTTTTGCTCAAAATTCAATATTGCTCTTCTTTATGATTTTATGACTACAACAGCAAATGGACAGCAACCTTTTTTATGTGCGAATATGAAGTCACCCACACCGATTTGTCCACCTAGTAACTCCGTCATGTCCACTTTGTGCGTGTTGAGTGTGCAAAAGAGAATCTGGAACAATAAAGTTTCTTACTTGATTTTCAATATTGAGCACTTTACGTGATAACATTAATTAGGTCTCAATTTTGAACTCTTTTTATTTAAATTTTTATGAAAATTACTAAGTTTTACATTAAACTTACTCCGATTAAAATTTTACTTATATAACAGATTTTACATTTAATATAATTTTATTAAAGATTTTATCTAACTTTTATTGCTATCTTTAATTTAAATAGTTATATTATTAATTGGTTATTAATGGTAAATAATTGGTAAACTTTTTATCTAGATTATATATCCATAGACTTATTTTTCTAATTTCCTTTAACTATGATAAAGTACAATAGTTTGTTTAGCTGACGTTGCAATGAGAAATTGTTCGACCCCGCGCTCTAAACGACCCATAACGAATCGACGAGCGACCTGCTTACATCGCGACCGCGTTTACACATCGAATTACACGCGACTCTCTCTCACTGAGACATATCCGCCGGGTCGACGAGATGCCACGGTCCGTGACCGGCGTTTCCGGCGTTTCCGGTCTCGTGTCTCCCTACGTAGGGCGTTTTGCGTTAGAAATAACGAATTGATTTTCCTGTGTGTATTTATATATATATATATACATGTGCCATTTCTACTCTAAACATCATGATTATCAATTATGAATAAATTATCTCTCACATCTTCATCATGAATTATCTCTTTTATTTTTTATTTATTATTCAAATATAATTTTGCCCATTTATAAGACACAATGCAATAAAAAAAACATTAACATCTTTAAAAATAACATTGTAAACTTGTAAAGACAGAAACGCATTTTAGCATTAAAAGCAAAAGAAATATATATCTAAAGAGAGAGTGAAAGAGAGAGAGAGAAAAATGTATGAAATAAATAAATAAAATACAGATATACGACTATTACTAACTGACAATGTAAATTTCACACTCGATGAAACAAATATATCTTTCAAAGAGGAAAGTCATTCAATTCGACTGCTGTACTTGCATCTGACAAAGAAATAGTAGAGTCACTTCGTCGAGTTCATGAGAATGCTAAATCCTTCAATTTACATCATTAAGTCCTTTCTTTTTTTTCTTCTCAAACTTCTTAACAAATCAAGCTTACCTCTTCCGCGGGCAAGTCGTAGCACTCGGCGATCTTCTGGTACAGTTCGCGGACATTGCTAAAGTCTGATATCAGTCCCGTGGGACTGCCGTGGGCCAGCTGGCAGTGGAAGACGAGCGAAGGCGATTTCAAGTCCCGAGACGAGGTTCTCGTCTGCTCATGCTGAAGAGGAGCGTTATTATTGCACGACCGGCTACCGGTACCGTTACTGCTCGCGCCTCCGTCATGATTGTTGTCATCGGCAACCTGATGATAGTTGCGATATTGCACGCCGTTCACAGCTTTCTCCGTTATCGGCGACCTCGACGTAGCCCGCGCCTTGAACAGCGGCATTCTCGATTCTGCGCAAATAAATCAAACAATGAATTTGTAATCGGGATATTCCTGGGTTCTGAACGCAAAATTTTTTATCAAGAGTGATGGATCGATATAACTATCATTCGCAATGACTTATAACTGTCACTCGCGATTTTCTGAACGATTATGACTCGCGTAAAGTGTATTTTTCGAATCTTTATTCAAAATATTTCAAAGCATTTTCCAAAATTTATTTGCTATGTCGAACAAGGCACTGAAAGATTGACGAGATAATACTAGTTTGCTAAAATTATAGCGGTCTACATTATATCATTGTCCATTCAAAACTGTTTCTTTTCGTGTGAATCACCGTTCTATTTCTCACTTTTTAATTCTTAACCGGTATTATGCGAGTTCTGAAAAATCATATATTTTTCATCATACATTTTTCATTACATTTTCCAAGAGCTGTACTTAACTAACATCAACATTGCTGAGGAAAATCTCAAATTTCGTGCATACTTCAAAGTACATTTTAAACTTTTATCGCAATTAGAGAACTAAATTAGTATTTATATATTTAATCCTACAGATCAATAATTGCGATACATTTTGCAATTCCGCAGTAAATAAGAGGCATTAAATAAGAGAGATGAGAACCACGGTGAGGGAGACCTACGGTAATTGCAATCTTGCAATTTGCCTGCTGTGCAATGAGATAAAAATTATCTACCGGCCACATGTTACATACCACGAATACAATCTAGCTGTAAAATATATAGTGAATATTTATTATTCCTCGTAATAATATACTTGTTCCCAATTTTACAAAATTATCATGTAGAACGACGTGTGCAGTAATTTGTTCAATCTATAAATATGTTTATAAACACGTATTTAGTAATGGTTTAATAATATAATCATCCGCCTCGTTTGCGCATCAAGATTATGGATTGCGACAAACTCCTTTTATACGGTACTTATTACTCACCTGAATCATTTTTCTTCGGGCGAGGAATAAATACCGTATAATATACGTCTTATACACTCCTACTTTTTGCAACAATTTCGAGTTTGTCTATCAAAATCTATCAAAAATTAAACGAGATTTTAATTAAAATTTTACGAAATATGTCATTTCTTAATTTTTTATCGAGTTAAATTTATTAACAATAATCAATAATCGATATTAAAAACAAAATCGATATAAATATTTGTAAGTCTGATAGAATGCCTAAAAATATCCATCAAATATGTGCGTGACAATTTCAAGTACCAATCACAGAAAAAACAGATTGCAATCATGAATCAAAATCTAAGATCTAAATCGCGGAGTTCTGAAGTTTCCGATATCTAAACGATAATACGATCAATTCTAATGTTCGCAGTATTGCATCACGTGGTTCTCGAAACTCGTGATTCGTTATTGGAGTCAAATCCTCGTTTATAATTTCCTGCAATATTTCGCAGGTAGCTCGTTTGAGTAATTGCAAAACGTACGCAATACATCCGATGTCACGCGATTTTATTAGGAAAGCAATGTTCTTGTCGATGTTATGCAATATCGAAAGAAGCGCGGCCAGGAATGTAGCAAAATTACCTGCGATTTTATTATTCGCGTCAAATTGAATATACTATGATGCAATCATTATCCAGACATCTGGATGTCTAAGACATATGTAACACACTTTCTTTTAACTATAAATAGTAGACGATAAGTCGAAGGAATTTAAGCTGATACGATGTCAATAACTAGTATCTAATTATTGCATAAATGTACGATTTTTTATAACAATTGACATAAAATATGTTTTTAAACTTAGCGTCATGAATTTATTTAAATTTTATTTTTTTTAACAGAGAGAAAGAATTTTTAATATTTCTTCTTTTCGCATTTTTAGAATCTTTTTATCTCAAGAATAAAAAAGTGATTCTTAATAGCTCGCGTATTATGACAAAAAAATGCGGTAAATACACGATAAAATATCTCATATGTCATCAGTAATTTTATCTGATAATTCAATGAAGCGTAATTAATAAGTGACATCAAAATATACGCAAAATAACATAGATTGATTCCGCACAACATAGGCGAAAAACAGGCGAATAAATAGCAGTTGGATTCGATTTACGTATATAGGTCGTTGGCGTTTCTCTGACTAAGCTGTTGCGAATTTCGTAAACGCTATTCTGCTACGACAATGCAAACTGTCAACTATGCGCAATATTGCCATTCGGCTTTGATTATGATTAAACGTCTGACGATCTAGATCGCGTGACGAATTGTGATTCGGATTCCTCATCGTATTTCCTCGCCATTAATTACCGACACATTGAGTAATAAGATCGAGTAATAAAAATTCGCAATAATCGATTAATATACTAAAATAAAAAAATGATCTGAACAAGCAATGAAATTTTTTTAAATTAAAGTTTCTTTTATAAGGACTCTAGCGCTGGAGCGGTTAGACAAGATAAATCAGATGAAATCCACTGATCTCCCTATCTTTAACGTTTGACATTTATTGGCGTACTCTCTCTCTCTCTCTCTCTCTCTCTCTCTGTCTCAAATCTAATTGTTCAATCATTGTCCAATCAGATTATAGAAAAATAACAATTGATGGAAGTGGCGAGGAGATACAAGCTTTTCTAGAAACTGACATCGTGAATCAAGCAAGAAGTAAATATGCAATACACCTTTTGTTCTTCCTTTCATCTATCGCAATAGACAAAAAATATAATATATTTTTGTGCAAGATATTAGAATAATAGAAATAACAGTATTTTTTTCTACATTGAATCTTTTTTCAGCTAAATAAAACTAATTCTGTATATTTAATTTCTTGTTTAATATTTAATTTAGACACCTATTATGTATGACATTATTTCCTCTTTATTAAAATATTAGAATGCAATTACACGGCGTTTCTCGCAATATGAGTTAATTATTACCGCAACTAGTCTCATTATAAATTCAGAGCAGCTTTTGCCGTACAACCTGCTGGTATACATTAAGAGTGATTAAAACTGATATTATATATGACCGTGTGCCACGATACTGAATATAAGCATATACAGTAGCATCGCATCAGAACAAATATAGGGTATCCCAGAATTACTCTGTGGAACGTAATTTTTTAAATATAATTTATACTAAAATTTTATATTTTATATTATAAGTGCCAAAACGCGATAAATCCTCTCCACAATGTATACAAAAAATTGAAATATGAAAAAGTATTTTACAACATAGGCGCAGATACTTGTTACAGAAATGATGTAAGTATTGATTTAATACCTATATCCAGATAGACGAAAAAGATTGTATTCGGAATAATATTTCACAATCACCACGTCACTAATCGTGAACAAACGACGGGGTTTAGCTGAGATGCTTTTTCGAGACACCCTGTACAGCACGTATTACACGTCGATACCGTAACATTACAAGCAAGTACACGCTGGCGTGTACAAATAACACGCAAAGCGTCCAGGAGCGAGAGAAGCTCGGCCTCTCACCTGTTCCCGTTGACGTTCGACGCGCACCTGTATCCGTATCCTTGTTTTTAGTTTATTTTTTTTTTTTCACGAACGCGACATACGCGCAATTATCACTGTAATCACACAGTAGAATGGTAATCGACCGCGTACCACGTCACGACTGATAGCCACTCGAAAGTACCTTTTTCTTTCTCTCTTCCTATTCGTTATCGCGCTCTTATCACTCCTCTCGTTCTCGCTCGATCTTTATCGTGGATTCGTGAATAAAACGCGCGCGCGCGGACTGCGTTGCTCGATCATCATCGTGGATCATCAGGGCCGGCTCTAAATCGACGTTTGCGCGACTGTCAATTTCGTATGTTGCGAAAGATTGAATGGAATGAAACGAATTAATGGAAATTTATTTTCGCTCTTGCGACTTTCTAATTTTTGAAATTAGAAATCTTTGAACTGTTCTATTACTTTCTGCTTCTTCACCATCTATTTTAAATTTTATGATGAAGACACACGGCAATTAAAAAAGAAATTTAAAAAGAATATATACCGGAGTAAAAAATGCAAAAGTATTAAAATTTTACAGACAATTTAAAATCCAGAATGGACAGACGCTTTGTGTGTGTGTGTGTGTATCTATTTCACGCATTTTGAAAATCCATTTTTGTATTATACCAAAATTACTTTACGTCAATTTATAATTAAATAATTCTAACTAATATAATATATACTTATTTTGGGAAACAAACTTTTTTTAAATTTTACTTCAAGAATTTTATTCGTATCGTGTTTGAAGACGCTCAATTCTATTTTATTGATATAAAATATAAAAATGATACGTATATACGACACTCCTATCTTTCCTACTTCACATTTGCCATTTAACTACATCACTGAATGACCACATCAGCATTTCAGCCGTTAAAACGCAATAAATAACCGGCGATTCCATTCGATTTAATTTCTTTTCGTGAAAGATTCCTATCACGTGGCTCTTTCAATTAACGCTAAAAAGATCCGCTTTTATATCATATTTTGACTTTATAATTAAGATTCAGAAGATTTAATGGCAGCTTAATAGTTCACTCAACTATGAGTAGCGCATTCGCTAATCACATCACTTTTGATTGTACCAAATATTTATATATTTAAAAACATTATCCTAAAAAATTCTTAGTCTTCAAAAAGCATTAAGAAAAAACAATCTATTACTTTTTTTACGTAAAAAGAATTCTTACAGAGTACAAAAACATCACAAATCTGCTATTTATTCCAAGAGAAAGGTTTAATCAATTTTCGATATAAAATATTTCGAATAGCATCGCTTCTCCGAAAAATAAGCGATTTATTCATTTTATCGAAACTTTATACCTTGCCGTTCGATTTCTCACATATTTACGGAGTCGGAAATCTATATTATCCGGAAAAAATAAACGGGGAATCGCGGTCGCACTGGACAATTAACGGTTGCCGTTTCTCCTGATCTGTTTAACACCAGCGACGCCCTCCTCGGACACACGAGACCATTACAATGGAAGAAAATATCGCGCGAGAGCCGATTTCACGAGCTCGCGTGCCACCGCAACCGGAAAGCAGCGGCGAGAGGACTGATCGCCGGGGGCCCCTTCTCGCGGCAGCTGACCCCCTCGAACGTGCCCGTCTCCATCCTACGTTACGTTACGACACTAATAATGAGGCGTGAACCACGTACGAAATTTTTGCTCCGTATTTAAAATATTTAATTTCATGTATTTCTATATATATTATATTTTTTTTCCTCTATAATAACGATTTTCATCATCCAATATATTTTTCAAAAACGGGAATTTCTCTCCCCCCCCCCCTACCATTTTTTTTTCACGTGATATCATATGTCTTTTTTTCGTAATAAATAAAGATCTGAAACAGAAATAATAGATAATACAAGTCTCTGTTTATGTATTATGCGACATATTAAATATATAAAGGTATTTCTCGCCGACATTAAGATTGACGTATTAAATACATGTTCACATTTTTGTATGTGTATTATATAGACAGATCTTTATTTAAGCCTTATATTGTACAATATTCTTTTTTTTATATTAGGAAAGTATCACAAATGACATCGAATCGTTGAACAATCAAACGATACAAAATACGTATCAAATCGTACAAAACCGCGAGAAAACGTGTCTAAAAATGTGAACACTTTCGCATGTCGAAATGTAATTCATATAAAAATTGTATTATAATTCTCATACTCAGATCTGTAATCAATTATCGTTGCGCCAAAATGTGAAATGCTTATTTTGGAAATGGTATAAATATTTCGCATAGATATAGAAACGGATGTATTATTTCGATTCTAACATTTTCGACGTCGGACTTACATCACTTTCATAATAATCCCGCACGTCTGCATCGATCAGCTTATCTCTTATTGAAACCACTTATATGTGTAATAACCATGCAAATAAGGAGCAAAATCAATATTGTAAACAAATTTAATATTTTTTTCTCAATTTTCATAGAGAAAAGAAGAGTATCATTTTTTTATTATTAAAATAATATCTTAAGAGCTTCAAGAAAGAGAGAGAGAAAAATATCAAGAGATGCAGTAGCATGTCAAATATATATTAGCAACAATTTCATAAGAGATAATATCTCGTTTAAGGACCAAATGATTCAAAGATAAGCCCTGATCATTGCTTTCCCTTACCGATCAAGTATTGTCGCAAAAAGTATCAGATAAAAATGTATAACAATATATTCGCCGCACCATCGTTCCTACAAACAGTAACAACATAGCGCACTTGTTAACAAAAAAAACTCAAATGCACTATATATAGAAAAAGTTCAGTCTATAATATGTGGAGAATCGTCTGGAATTAACGCGCGAATTACACTCTTTAATTTGCAAGCAAATCGCGCTCGCAATTTTATAGATTCCCTGACTTAATAAACACATTAAAAACATATTGTCCGTAAATCAACGTAGTTCCGCGGCAGAACATACATTGGTGACCGGATACGTTAATTGACGTAATTTACACACACTGCTTATTCTTACATAATAACGAAGCAGGATGCTTATATATTAGCATAATGACTCTTCGTTTACAAATCTGTACTTTTCGATTAATTAAATGTATCGCAACGTGTATTAAAACGCTTAAGTATGTGTGTATAGATAAGTATTTACATATAGTTAAGTATTTTACGATCTCACAAAAGAGAATATTCCGGAAGAAAAATGCGCGGACAATATTACATTATGTGGCCAAAAGTGGCTACGCAGATATGTACGATTACTCTTTAAGTTATCGCTTCGATATATATATCTGTATATCGTGAAGACGAACGCATCTATAAAAATTTCAGAAGATACAAAGTCAAACTGTATCTCGCGCGAACACGTATAAAAATGGAATAGAAGTTTCAAAAATTATGGGCAGCTAAATGTAGCTCCGGTTGGATGATGAACACCTTTGAGACTCGACCGCAGATAGACTTATCTTCCATCGCCAGATAATTTCTCATCGGCACGAGCAACTCGTCATACGGATCCGTGTTCAGTTGATACTCCTGCATGGCCTTGTACACGGCCCTGAAGGGCGGTTGCTTCTGCGAGTGGAAAGTGCCACGAGAACCATGTAACACCAAGGCGCCGTCCCTCTCCGCTTCCTGGCAGACCGACGTATACATACAGTGATCGGGCCTATAGTTGTACCGGCACGAGTACACGTATAGCTTCTCCGGATGATGGTGAAATATTATGTTGATGATATCTTGGTCGCCCCAGGTGATCTTCAGTCTGTATTCCTTGTGTATAGGAATCACGTAGTCAGTCCATCGAAACTCCCGCATTCTCGTCAGATTCATCAGCATCACTCCAGAATTGACGCCCAACTTGCCATAATATGGATGCTTGGCGAATCTGTTATACCAGCCAGTGTTGGGATCCTCGTGTTCGGGGCTGAGGGCTGCCAGTTGGCTGGAGTTCATCTTTTTAAACTCGTCCCAGATCTTGTCAGGTGGTGCCAAAAACAGAGTGTCCGTGTCCACGTAGAGCACCGCATCCGTGTCGTTCAACACAGTCTGGAATATACGAATCTTATGAATCTAACTACACTAGTAAAGAGACATCGCTGGAGAATCAAATCGCCAGCTGATCCATAGCTTACCGGTAGAAACAATCGCTGAGCCGCACAGGGCTTGAACAGCTTCTTCCACATCGCCACATCGCTACCGTCCGGGAAGGTGATGGGCCGCACCAGAAAGTCGAATGTCTTATTCGATATGAGCCTCCATTCCGACAGCTTCTCGCTGAAGGCTGGTATCAGATTGTTCTCCGCAAGTATCACAAACTGCAGTGGCCTGTTGGTGAAGACCAACGCCGACTTGAGCATGGTCAGGGCCTCGTGCAGCCTGTCCCCGCACACCACCACGCATATCGTCACCTCGCTCGCCGACGACGACGCCGGCGGTTTTTTCTGCTGCAGCGTCAGTCGCTCTCTGCTCGCGGGCGTCTGGTCGTACAGCTTACTGGAGAAATTGGTCGTCACATTGAGCAGTATTATCAGCGCGGCCAGGATAAGGCACAGCAGGAACAACTTGTACACGGATCTCATCGCGTCGAGCTTTACGTCACAGGCCTGTCTTCGCACGTACTGTTTCTCTTTCTCTATCGTTAACCGAATCGCGTGCGCGACATTGACAGCGATCTGGACGGCATTTTGGATCCGCCGACGATGATCCGTTGACGGTGAACGCCGTTCGGTGTTCGGTCGCGTCGTCGATACTGAGTCTCTGATCTCAAGAGATGGTGAGCGCCATATTTACGACATAACCTCCCGCCTCCCGATTGAAATATCTATTTGTTTTGTTTGCACTTTCTACACTCTCAGATTTTTACTCCCTCTCTCTCCAACGGGCGAATATACATTCATCTCGTTTCATTTCATGTGCAGAGTGCGAGCAAAACGAATATAAAATGTCATAAATAGAAAAATGGAGTTCCCCCTCTCCTATTTGAATATATAAATAATCATCTAATTTTATGTAATAACTTATCCTTGATAATAAGGTATCCTTGATATATCAATAAAATTATAGATAAAAAGCATCTATACAGAAAATTTCATTTGTACAATATTATTTAATTCTGCTTATATTTTGGTGTATATATAATACTGAAAAATTAATAGCAATAATTGTTAATAACTGTAGAATAATAATATATTATTATAATATAATGAATTTTCAAATTATATAATTACGCGATTTATTACTGGAATATTATCACAAAAGAAGTGCACACTAATAGATATTACATTATTATATTGCATGGGACAGTAATGAATAATGTTATACACTATGAATTGGGCTATACTTTAAAGATATTAATTGTTTCTCTATGCTGCTAATAATTTTCCAATCTACATCCTGATAAAAGAGAGTATCAAAGTCTTGATGGCCCATCAAAGTTTTCAATGCCTTTTTCGCGTCGTTCCTACAGAATGATAATTAAATATTTCACATTTATTTTGGCATCGTTTGCTAAGTCAGAAATCATAATCGTTTCTTCAATTTTATACGGAATATGAATAAGTTAATTTTAAAGAGTATTTTAATGTAAGGGTAATAAGAGATTTGAAATATATATTTTTTTATAATATATAATATTCTGCAAAACAAGTATCTCGTATAAATCTATTTGTCAAGAAATAAAAAATTTCTTGTGTAAAGAGAGCTCTACAAGCATACATACATGTAAAAGCGTCTCTGCGCAGTTACAAGGAATTTTTATAAGTATAATGATATATTCTTTATCTGTTGATTCAATACCTTGTTTCATTATTACCATCGAGAAGAAATTTGGCGCACATTATAAATATCTTTCGCCGGCAATCCTTAAAACTTGGATTTGACAATAAACATTCCACTCCAATAATGTTAATAATATTATAAAGCAACCGACTTACGGTCGCTCTTATTAATGGGTTCTTGTGGCTGCACATAAAGATATGTCAAAAATTTCATGTACCTTACATTTCGATAGCATAAATAATCAATAATTATATAATAAGCATATAACAATGAAAATGTACATTTAAGCAGACATGTTTGTGTGAAATAAATTTGTTCATTTACCTGGCACCATGTTCACTTGTTAATATTCGGATACAAATTGCAGGGGATAAATGTGTCACCATAGAATCCAAGGCACGTTGAGCATCGTTTCGAATTCCCTTGTTCGTGTGCGTACTTTTTAAAAGCAACATGGATACAAGTTCATCAAACTCAGGTCTTTGCGTACACTGAACTGTCTTGTATAACTCCATCGCCACCTGGCAGACAGTTCTAACGACATGAGGTCTTGTATTTTTCAGTAAACTATAATATCAAAATATCAAATTAAAATAAAATAAAATAGTCGCGAAATATATAGCGGAAATCTTCGAATGAGAGACCTGCACAAGCTTCGATATATGCGAGGCATACTGGAGTCCAGCAATTCCGGCTGAATCCTTGAAACGTGCATGAGCTTTATTAGAGCTGGAATAGTGCTCTGCCATTGATCCTGCTTTAAACTTTGCAACGCATATTTTAGCGTTTCTTGTGGATTCGCAAATTCCTCTGGTGTTCCTATATAATCATCCTCCAGCAGAGCTGCATAATCTCCATAATTGGTCATAGGGTTAGCATCCTTTGTATGTTTACTAGATTACCGAAAAAAAAAAAAGATTTATATTTAAATAAAAATAAAAAGATTTATATTTAATAAAAATAATTCAAAAAATTTCCTATTTTTTATATTCGTATTTATAAAAATATATTTTTTATTTAAATATTGCTATAGAATATACATTAGAGCGCATTAGAAAAAAATTCTAGTTGCATAGCAAAATACATTAAGTTAAATGCTCGCGGAAATACCTATCGGATAATCGTGGATCTCCCGAAGCACCCGAATACGCCGTTTCGACAAACCGTGTTCTCATAAGTTGCGTTGAATTTGTATTTTCACGTTGAATAGATACGGAAGCTTTTTCCATTGCCGCGCACGTTGCAGACTTACCTTTTTTTTTCGAGATATATTTTTATCGCAAAATACGTATAAACGCGTTAAAAATTCACTGTTATCTAAATGTCCCTACCTGCACCATTGCACATAGGACATGTAACATATTTCTTGCATTCCGTGTGCGCCATCTTATTATAAATTTATATCGGAATAAGGCAATATGTAAAGAACTATATATTTTACAAGAGAATTCGTGTTACTTTAATGCTGCAGGAATTTATCTGCTTTATTATCTTCGTCTCTAAATGTCCATTTTAAACATCCAAGCATCGCTTGCATAACTTTCCATAAAAGCATCCTGCTTCAGACAAGTTCAAGCAGGTGTGCGATATTAACATACATTGACATACATTATGTGGTATGAATGTGTGATAAACATTTGTTAACGTTTGTTACTCTTATGCAACAATCTTGACGAACGTTGCTACTTTATCATTCTTTTCACAGGCGGATAAATTAATAGAAATAAATTATGAGACTATTACAGTAATGTATTATTTACAAAACATGCTGGATTGAATATGAATATGTGATTGTTAGATGCTGACCAAAAAAAAAAAAAAGACATTTGCAAGATCTTCGAAAAAATTCTTTTACACAATATGTAAATATGTACATATATTATTTTTCTATCTATATATATATCTATTAATTACAGTCATCTATAATTAAAAAGTTACAATAAAACTATAAAGTATGTAACACAGTCGCATATTTATTCTAACGGATACGATAAATTGGTCCATTAATAAATTTACAAAACTTACTTTGTCTTGCTGAGAATGCGCTTTTTGTCAGCTAGTCACTATTTTTATAATCAATCCATCTTGATTCGGTTCAATGACACATGTCGCGTATCATCTAGTGTTATATAATGCACTTATCAGTCGAGTTCCGTTAAATGTCGATTGAGAAGATTGATGTGTTTTTTACAGTTTTACACTTCTCTTTCGTAAATGAAAGAATGATGTCATTGTTGCTATTAAACATTACTCAAAAAATTGGCTCAGTCTATATATCACGACGGCGGTTTCTCTAGCGTGATATTATGATCCAAATGATCGCAATGCATGGGACACTGATAGTACGATACCGCGCTGGCATGGCCAGATCTCCCTGATGTCATAGGCACACCTTCGATCCATTGGTCCTGAGTCGAATCGTAAATTTCTACTATATTTAAGAATGTCGAGCCATCGTATCCTCCTGAAAAGGAGAGAATTATGCGTTCATAAATCTATATAATGTACCTTTTCGAAACAAAAAGAAAAATGTTTATAAATCAAAAACAAACGAAATTGTATTTACCCATTGCGTATAATTTGCCGTCGAGGACGGTGACACTGAGCGCACTGCGAGCGATACTAACGCTGCTCACATTTTCCCAAATGTCCCGTTCTGTGTCATATCTCTCTACCGAATTCAATTGTGATTTTCCGTCGTATCCGCCTATAACATATATGTACTGACCCAGACTAGCTACTCCGGCCCCGGAGCGACTGCATTTCATAGGCGGCACCATCGTCCACTCGTCGTTCTCAGGATGGTAACACTCAACTGAGCTGAGTCGGTCCTTGCCGTCAAAGCCGCCAATCGCATACAGCAATCTGCAGCAGGAAAGATTATACTTTTCACACTATGCTAAATAGCCTCGATATCTTAGGTAGAGTTTCTTTAATCAACGCGGAAGCGGTATTTCGAGATAAAATTAAAACGCGTATACTCTCTTGAGAAACAATGCCTATGTTCCGAATAAATATTCACAATTTGTATTAATAATATAATATAATTAATATTAGAATATGATTTACTTTAAAAGTTACACGTATTCAAATGTATTATCTACATTAATATGTAACAGTTGATTAATACTTTTTTTATTCGACGCGATGACTAGTATAATACCTATTCACTACTGCTACTCCTACGCCCAATCTCTTGACGTGCATAGATTTGACACTAGTCCATGTGTCCTGATCCGGATCGTAACATTCGACGCTATTGTGATACTCGGCACCCGCGCTACCGCCTACGGCATACAACAAGCCATCCATCACGGCAACTCCGACTCTATTTCTCGGTACCGACATTGGGCTGCAAGGTCGCCATTGATCCGTCATCGGATTATACCTATCGACCCAGTCGCTGTCGTATCTGAAAAAAATCACGTGATTTTTTCGTGATGTATCTCTAGTCATATTTCCAACTTCCAGCATCCGCAAAGCGATTCACAGAACAATCTGCTGATTATAATTTTTCAAATTACTTGATAACTACATTTGATATATAGCTCTGGAATGTCAGGTAACACGCGCAACACGTACATAATTGGCATCAACATGCTAACCTGCTGCCCGGTGAATTATGCCTGCCGCCGACCGCGTAGAACATTCCTTTGAGGAAGGCGCCGCCTAAACCGGATCTAGGTACGATCAGTTTGGCGTGCTGCGTCCACGTCTTATCGTCGGCATTATAGCCCTCCAATACGTCAAGTGAATGCTTGAAAAAACCACCAGCAATATATATCACCCGTCGTGTATTGGGTGTACGCTCCTTGACAATCGGCTTCTTATGTAACGTCAAGTCCTTGAAAATCTGTGCTAGATACTCGCGGCACGCCGGTACCTTTTTTAGCACGTCGCAGTTCTTCATCTGTTCTCGCAGAAAATTCGGCGTGAGATACTGGCACCGTACCGCGTGCAAAATGTGTTCCATCTTGGGCCGCCTCGCCTCTTCGTTATATTTGACCCACTTCAGCACGGCGTTGTAAACCTCTCTTTCCTCTTGTACATTCAATTCGTCTTTCCTCACGAGTGCCACCAGCTGTATGGCGGATAGTTGTAAAAATTCCTCCTCTTGGCATATCTGATTGAAATGCTGAACGATGAACTGATTTGCCTTATGGTACAAATCATGGCAACCGTGCTGCTCTGCAAAGTTAGCAATTCCAATTGCATTTGTGGGGTCCAGTTGTCTCTCCAGAAAAACGCAACACGCATCTATCACATTAGTGACCTGTATTGTAACAGTATTTAAAAATTAAATCACAGATTCAGTCGACAGAGAATTTTTTGCTACATATTCAGGTACGCTAAGAGATAATATTCATCTCTTTTTGCAATTGTCTATTTACATACTTGGAACATAGTAGCTGCTGATAGCAGTGAACACACTGTAATCTCAGTGACTCTTATTTGACCAGTGTACATAAAGTACATTAAACGAGCCATTGTAGTTGGGCAAACACCTTGGAGTTTCACTCTTGTCATCTCGCATTCTTTTAATCCTCCTGTAAACATTGCCTGAAATATGACATTCGATTAATTATTAATTTACCATCTTTGTGTAATTTTGACAAAATAATTTCTTTTGCAAACATGAGATGATCAAATATAATTTACATTAATGCGCAATAATTTCCTACCACTAGTTAAACTCGCCTTAAAGTAGGGACTAGCTGCTGCTAAAATAACTTTATGCGCGTGGAACAATTCAGAACCAACTTCAAGTATTACATCAGTCAGCATATGATGGCTGCGCATCATGAACATCATCTTCATAGCTTCCTTCAGATAATTTGCCATGCAAAATGTCATGTCCCCGAGATCGCCCCTCTGCCTCTCCGTATTGAGCATACTCTCCCAATCCGTTTCTTCCCCTGATACGAGAGGCGTACTCGACGCATTGCTCTGAGATGGAAAGCTACTCCGAGTCCCTTTCTTCTGTTGACAATCTTTCTCTCCATCCATTAAAGTGAGCTGCAAAGTGACATGGGAAATACACCTTTATACATTTACATATCTCGTGTCATTATCGAGTGTCAAACAATGACTGTATAATCTACATATTTCTCTCTCTCTCTCTCTCTTTCTCTCAAAACTCGTAATGTCACTATTATCCGCATAAAGCTGAGCGACGACATATTAGTAGGTAACTGCTCACATTTCAGGACTGATCTGGTCCCTAATAGCAGCGTAATCGTGTGTATCCAGAAGCTAAAAAAAAAAATTCGCGACGGAGGATTACGCACGACGGTGCGTAATAACAGCAGCGTAATCGCGCGACGTAAAAGTTACATCCCGCATGGTATCGCGGAAGTGTCAGACGCGATCGTAAGATATTTTCGGCGGCGGGATTCGCGACATCCTCATCATCCTCATCATCCTTATCATCCTCATCATCATCATCATCATCATCGTCATCGTCATCGTCTTTGTCATCGTTGTCGGTGTAGAAAGTTTTTCCTTTCTTTCTTTCTCTCTCTCTTTCTTTCTCTCCCTCGCATACGCGCGCGCGCACATGACACTTACCAGGTCGCGGGAAATCTGCTAGCGTCGAGAAACCGTTGATTGACGCGAAAGCGAGACGAGGAAACGATGGCAAGACGGCGCGATCATGTTTCGCGATCGATCTCGCCGATGATACACGATGACGCAGGCATCCTCCACCATTCGGCGCCGATCCTGCTCTGCCGATAGATGATAGATGCGGCGTCACGCGCGCGTTCAAGCCAGATGTGCACGTATTATGCTCGATGATTTGCATACGCACGTGTTTCACCACCGTCGATCACGACCGGAGTACGATCGGTTCCGAGCACGGATGGAACTTCTCTCTCGCTGTTGCCGCGAGATCGCTTCGTCACGTCGATTTGCACTGTAGATACGCCGGTGTACCTCCGTTTGCGCTTCCGATAGCAGTCGGCTAACTGGCTGGTTAATAATAATCCGTCGTATGGCCCTGACGATGACTCGGTAATAAATAAACGAAAGAGTCAACGGAAGAAATCGCGGAGAACGACACAAGTGTTTCGAGAAGTCGCGGAAAACATGCCTAGAATATTTTATAATTTCCAGACGAGCGTATCGTTTTATCTATAGAATGATAAAAGCATTTAGATTTAGACACATATTTTTTAGATTTTAATGCGATACAGAAAATCGATTATTCTTTTTGTGACATTGAATTCCTGATCGATTTCGTAGAATGGATTATCGTAAAAACTGTGTAATTGTAAAGATGAAGTAAATGTACGATAGAAACGCATTTAAAAATCTCTTGAGACCTTATTTTCAGTTCGACAGAGAGAATCAAATCTTTATATATTTAATTTAAATATTTTAATTTTTCTAATAGAAGAAGAGAATTTGAACGTGAAGAAATACCATCGAATTTACATTTTATTGGAAGAATCTTTTGTAACAAATCTCTTTTATTTTTAAAATTTTTAGATCCGTATTTCATCGAGTCAGATCTATCTTTTAGTTACTACTTCTTTATTTCCTACATTTCCATAAGATTTTCAAAGTAAAATAAAAGAATTGCACACTTTCTCTTTGTTTTTTTGAAATTTGAACGTATCGGTGAATTTAGATTTATTGTTAGAACAATATATCAGTATTATATTATCGAAAGTTATATTGTATGCATATCATATGTATTGATGGAGACATGGTGTTCATATGGACATCAGATCAAGGATGGATATGTACAATATTCAAAATGTAATTTTCTCACCTTTAGGAGATTTTATATAATACGTAGATTTTCTGTATTATAGAATTTGCGTGATGGAGAGAATCTATATGTACAGACACATCGTAAAATGGCTAATTTTTCGTCGCGTAAAAAGTTTTGCAGGAACGATCGACGACAGGAAAGTGTAGCGAGGGAAGAATTTCGCGTCTTTTTGTCGCTCAGGACCGACCGTGAAACAGCAATCGTGACCGTAGATGACTCGAATGACTTGCAAATTCCGCAGCCCGTTCGCTTCGACGTACGTAGTCAAATGAACGATACTTGAAAGCGACGTGGTGCGCGCATTCGTGTCAGTTGTCCGCGTCTACGAGATAGATATACTAATACAGATAGATGAATCAATCACTTGACAGAGTCATGATAGTTTAAACGGAACGATAAAATGCGATACTTTTTTTTGTTTTCATTAAGACTAAATTGAGATATTAGATAAGAGGTATATGTGTATAGGAAGGAAAAAGGCAATTTAGAATATTATGTTGCCAAAAAGGAGCAGTATCTACAAAACACACAAAAATTATATTATTTATTATTGTACCGTATAACATACTAAAATTGTTGTAATTGGTAGTATGTACAAACAACAGGAATATATATAATATAAAATAATTAAAATAATTTAGGAACTAAATTAATTAGAGAAATTCCTAAATTATTTTAAGAGCTAATATACAAAGATGTCTTATGCATATATGAATCAACAGTCATGATACATAAATGAACTAGATACGACTTATCATGGACTTTATTCGACCCGAAAGTACATATATCAGAGAGAAGTTTTTCTCTCCGCTTTTTTTCATATGACCCACTGCCAGTGGAAAACAGCCCTGATTGGCGGTATCTGCGGATCTGTCTGAATGGATCGAAGATCAAAGAACTAGTGCGCTGATGCTGATGAGCACCTACGACCCATGTGCATGTTTAACCTGTACACTCTGAGACATATCCAAGTATATTTTATCGTTTTCAATATATTTTGAATTAATTTTTTGCAATGGGGAAGCAAAAGCGACAGCGACACAAGCCACATAAGGAAAATCCTACTGGATTACCGTCCGTTAAAGACTTCGAATTGAGTGAGGAATTTACGGAGGGTACCAGGGAGAAGGTTTTGCAGAATGCTTATGGAGATGTAAGCATGTGTGAAATTTCATCAATGTGATGTATATTATCATCTAACAAAAGATTAAGTTAATAAAACTAATAATAGAATATTAACAAAGCGCAGTTCTTTGATCTCTTTTCAACGTTCTTTTATATTATTTTTTTTATATATAGGTTCAGTCATGTAATCTTGAGGAGAAGTTGTCCGCTTTGCAAATATTGGCGTCAATGTCATATGATTCCTCTATGGCCAAGCAGATTGCTAAGGATGGAATAGCAAAAATAATTGGACCACTACTGATGGATCATAATGCTGCTATACGAGCCAATACCGCACAAACTTTGAAGGATATCGCTGAAAACGGTGGGGAAGATGTAAATGCTGATTTAGTCAAGGATGACATTATGACTCCACTGATTGCATTATAGAAACAGGTATAAAACACATAAATAATATATATATATATATATATATATATAACATATCTTAATATATCTAAAATTTAATACAAATCAAAATTAATTATTATAATATGCAATAGTATTATAAACTCAAATAAAGTCTTTATCTATATTATATCTATTATATTCTACAGTATTCAGATTGGGAACCGAAAAAAAAAGGAGATGAGAAAGAGACATTTGTTCAGGCAGTTGAGTTGTTGCGAATATTATGTGCAAATAATGAGAGTGCACTCAAGTGCGTTAACGAGGAGGATTTAACATTGTTCTTAACCAAGTTTTTAGATATTAATATTTACGGAATGGAAATTGTTATAATTACTATACAATGCATGGTATATCTATCGGATGAGAACGACACTGCGATTAAGAAAATCAAAGAGAGTGAATCAGTTTTATTCAATCTGCTGGACTTAAAAACGGACGATGAAAAAACTGCTTCCAAAGTACTAGCCTTAAGAACTTCTGTAGCTAATCTATTAATTAATATAAATAATTATGCAGATAGTAATCAGATGCATATATTTTGCAAAGTGTTGTCAGTACTTTCCGAAGTACTTGCTGTTGATCATAAACAAGTGCTGTCTTGCTTAACATCTATTTTGCCTCATGAAAATAATGCTGTCTCGAACGATAAAAGAAAAAAGGTATATGAAAGTAAAAAGATGTTGGAGTTGCAAGAACAAGCTTTACAGATTTTAGCAAACTTATGCTACGAAGATGAGGACAGTGAAATCGATTCTGACATCGATAATTCTGAGACAATTGAGATAGAGTCTGAATGTTTGGACGATGATTCTATGAATGACAATTTGAAAATGACGTCGACGTTTCCAGTAGAGCTGGTTGAAATTGTAAACAATTGTAACTTGATTGATAAAATTTGGAATAAGACTGAACTCATAGTAGATAGAGATAGCCAGGAAATACTGAATCAAACTGTGGAAGGTAAAAATGTAGTAAAACAATTTCACGATATTCGATGCGCAGCTTATTTATGTCTAAACAATTTATTACCCAACATAGAAATTGAAGTTTTTGGTGGCGTTGATAATTTGTATAGGTAAATTATCTCCGAATTCTTTGAGCGCTAAATGATGTTACTTTCCTGTTATGTACTTATAACAATTTTCATTTTGTTACTCGTATCCAGGAAATGGCTGGAAATCGGAACGGCCGTATTTAAGGATGTCACTTCGAATGATACAGAGCTTTTGGAAGCGGCTACTGCCGCCATGAGAGCCATTCTTCAACAGTTGGCTGAAGTGCGGGCGAACGTTTTTAAACAGTTAACCGTTGACGACGTTCAGCCAATGTTAAACGGCACACGTCAATGTTCCAACGCGAGTGTCCGAGTCAATTTGATAAGGATGCTCTGCAACCTGATACAGATCCTGATGAATAACAAAAACTCTGAGGATCACGAAATGATAAAGGTAATCATTTCTGTTTTTCTGTCCAATTAAAATTTTCTTATAACAATCGTTTATTGTCGACAGTTTATTTCTACGTTCTTATTGAACATCTGTACAACGGAGACTCAAGCATGGGTTATGGCGGAATCTATAGACGCACTTATGGACATATATGCGGAGGATGAGACCGATTGTTTAGCGGCAGAAATCGAATTGGTGCCAAAACTGCTATCTTTAATACCACATTTTAAAAGCAAGGTAAATATATTATTTTATAAATATATTTCCTAGAGTAATACATACAAATGTACTATCATAATTTCTGATCTTACAGGTGCGACAGCAGAAAAAACAGTTAAAAGACAACATGTCAGTAGTATCGACTGTAAATGCAAACTTAACAAGGTTTATAAAATATAAACAGAGGCAAATAAGAAATCTTAGGCAAAAGAGTTGAAAAGAAAAAAAAGAGAAAAAAAACGCTGATAAACGGTTATTTAATGGAAAATGAACTATAGAGATCACGAGATTGGAGATATTTTTACAATAAATAATTTATAAAAGCACTTCTTCAAAGAGATGAGTATATTTATGTATTTTTTCCTCTTTCCAGTTTTGCATCCTTATAGATTTATTTCAAACTATTGCTCAATATTGCGTTTTTAATAGACTCAAAGTAGGATTATATTTCTTATCACAGGATAGGATTTCAGCTTTATTTCTATGATAGGAGGCTTAGGCTTTATTTCTCATATCAATAAATAATGAAAATTATACTTAAAATATTTCCGGATATATATATCGCAATATGTCGGAAACGTAAAAGATCACTATAATCATATAGCATGATAGAAATGCTAGAATTCTGCAGCGAATTTTATCGCAGAAAGATATGCGTCGTTAGTATGAAATCATCTACACAAAGAAACGTCATGTGTCGAAACGTCTGAAGCGAAGACACTTAATATGTATACAGCTTTCGAGTGATAGCCCGTCTGTAGTACATAGATTCTCTCGTATCGAAGTTTACAGCTAAAGGCAATTATACACTTGCGCGTAAAAATCACAATAGGATTTCACTGGTAAATTCGAAGTCGTAGACGAAATTTCAAGATTTTAAAAGGATCCTCTCTTACCACTGTCTTCCGAGCTCTTGTTTCCATTCTTCGAGAGTGTGGATTCGGACATGTTTCTTAGACTCAACGCGCTATGCCTCCTAGGCTTTGGTATGGGATTTATTTCGTCCAGAAGCTCTGGTTTGTGCCGGATCGGTTCGGAAATGTGTAGCTCGATGACCTTTACCGCGTCCCGGGGTGCCGCGACCGGTATTGGCGGATCTGTTAATCGTACCACATGAATATCCTTCTGCTCGCAAGGTAACTTCTTAAACTCTAACTTAATTGGACCGGACGGACTGTCCACCATATTCTCGAAGAAGTGCCGGCGATTCGCCTGGATAGACAGTCGGGCACTCGTCACCTGGTCGTCGTGACGCGCGTCATCGATCTTTTCTTGTTCTTTGGACGCGTTCTTGTTCTCCAGAGCTTTAATCTGCTTCTCGAGCTTTTCGATCTCCTCCTTCACGGAAAAGCTGTCACTCCGCAATAACAGGCCGGACAAATCTTTTTTTCTCAAACAGATCTCGTCAGATTCTTGATCGACGTCCTTGATGATTTCGATATTCTCCTGGGACGTTCTGCTGTACTCTATATCCACGGGATCTTTTTCGATAGGATCCTCGGTAATCGTATTCGATTGTTCCTTATCCGATTTCTCCTCTACCTTCGTCTCGAGTTCGACTTTCTCTGACGTTCCATCGGAGTTACACGCTGATCTTCCTTCCAAAAGATCCTTTTTCTCGTTCACCTCAAGCACACAACAATCCTTTAAAACTTCACACGTTTCATCCTTTGAGGAGCTTTTCGCAATATCATCGGATGATGTATCCTCGGCAGTTTTCGACAGTAATTCGTCCCGTTTCTCTTCGTTTCGCGGCGATTTTTCATTCAACTCCTCGCAGCTCTTCTTTGTCAACTCGTCGATATTTTCCGTGGCTTTGATGATGTCGATAGGTTCGGTTATCTGGAGTTCGATTTTATTCGTCTCTGGTGTAGACTCTGTTTTATTCGTCTCTGATGTAGACTTCGTTTTATTCGTCTCTGATGTAGACTCCGTTTTATTTGTCTCTGATCGACCGTCACTCTCCTACAAAAATATTATACAATTATTTCGATAAATTATATCATTTATTGAGTATTCTATTTCTGCATATATACCAGAGGAGTCTCCAATTGCTCCTTTCGTTTCGGCGGTTGCGGCGCTCTACGTTTTTTGCGTCCGTACGTGCTTGCCGTACTGGTAACGGATACGCAACTATTGATGGACAAGTTTGATTTCCTCACAGCATCCTGGCTGAATCTTTTGAAAACGTAATCTTCAGGCATGTTTTCATTCTCATCCTTCAAGCTTACGTTACCGGATCGATTGGCTGGATCTTCCTCAAGATCCGACGTGATTCCGTTCAACCTCTGCGACGATCTATTGCCGAACCTTCGCCTGAGCCAAAACATTTGATCAATTATAGCAAAATTTTTAATTACAAGTTATATCTAGCGAGGAATTATTTTGCTTTATATAAGAAATCTAATTTCATCGCTTGGTACTCGCAACAACTAACACATCGAATTATCACAAGTGTTACAAATGTCAATATAAAACAAGAAGCAAAGAATCTTACATTGGTGGAACCGGAGTTCTTTCCGATTTGTCATGAAGATCACCGTTTTGCTTGGGATGCTTGTCTTCGAAATCCAAAGATGGTATCTTGTCTGTCGGCCTCGGGCTCACCTGTCCAAACCTGAACAAAATTATCAAATATGATTTTGACTTCAATGGAAATAATTTTAATGCAACTCCCAAAATCGTTTCTTTGTCACAGATTAATGACACACCATTTTAATTCCCATATAAAATTTTTAATCTATATGTCAACTTTTTAATCTTAAAATTCTAGCATCTTTGATTTTTTTAGATTCAGAATTTATATTTGCTATATCTATTTATATTAATCAATAAAAGAATTTCAAATAAGTGTTTTTAATTCTGCGAAATCTCACCTTCTGACCGGTGGCTTTGGTGTGAGATCAACGCCCATAATGGACATCGTGGTGTCTTGCGGATTCCCATCGTAAGTCTTAGCGGGATCCCCGTTCATTGTCAAATTCGAGTTGTATCTCGAGGAATTATTATCGAGAGTGTACTTTCTCCTCCTCGTTAGAGTACCCAGGGCTTCATCGAACTCTTGCTGATCCTTAGAGAGACGCGATGGTACTATTGGTCTGTCGTAAGCCTCTCTCTTGTACGTGGTCGAAACTGCAGCACGCGATAAGTTGTATTTTAATTTACACGGTAAAATATATCGTCGGTAAATGCGGCACTCTGTTTTTTATTTTGCATTTGCAATCTACGATTGAAGAGCTTATTTTTTCCAGATTATCTTAAATATATATAATATAAACATGAAATTAATTATACAATAAAATATTAAACACTATATATAACACCTAATTATATATAAAATATATAATATTTATATATATAAAGTGCTTTTTTAAAAATATATTATGTTTAAGACAATTTGAAAAAAAAATTCTTCATTTATTATTGTAATCATATTACCGCATATTAATTAACATTTTATTTTCCAGTTTAACTCATCATCAGATATTTTATGAACGAGTGCGATTATAACTGGATAAACAAACCTGTTGTGATCGTCGACTGTTTTTCCATCGGTTCCGATGATTCTTTACGTTTTCCAAACAATCCATTCCTAAAACACCGAAAATCGATATTGAACCGAATTACATCAACTGTTCAGTATCATTGTCTTATTATTGTTGTTTTAATAATCATAATAAAAAGGTGTGAATGGCATTTAATCTTTATTTTGGATTAATGTATAATGAGACATTATGTCATTTAGCTAGGAATGCTCTGATTCCGTCAGTAAGCGACAAATAACAATCGCGTTTCGCGTTGGCTCCTTAACGGATTCACGCGGCATTTACGCGCACGCAAAGATTATGAAATTGCGGGTCGCGTCGTTTGACACACTTTGTACATATGTCGGAAAATTTATAATTAAGCTAACACCAGTTACCGTTCACGTTCTAAAAATTTTAGCTAAAAATGATTGCGTTAAAGGATCTTTTATATCGGAATTTAATTAAACTATACGACATTATTTGCCGAGTTTAAAAATAATCGTGAAAGTCATTGAAAAAACATCTTGCCGGATATATACAACACCCATGACGTCTACAAACTTATTCTTATTTTATCCATCGCGACACGCATGCGAGTCGAATGCTTCGAGAACGTCGAGACACAATATAATCGATTTATTGCGCGAAAGAGAAAGAGAAAAAAAGAACGAATTCCCTAAAACACGACGCACATGAGCGGCGAAATCTTCCTATGCATTCACAGTTGTTAGAGGCGTTGATTATATTCATCCTCATTCTCCGTTTAATGTCACTTCCACTTTGCCGACGATAATTTAAAGCGTACTTGTATTCGTCCTATTCCGCGTACTCTCCGACGTATTATAATTTAACTTTCGATTCGACGCTCACGACGCAGATTCTTCGATTTCTCGCATTTTTCCCGTCAATTCAAAATATTCCGATTGCCAATCAGACCAGAACTCTCGTTGTTTCTAATGAAAGTATTTTTATTCACATGAATAATTGCGAGAGTATCCATTTACAAGAAGTGACTTTCGGAAAAAATGTAGCACGACTTTCATACAATATGATTATACGTGATATCGCGGATAATTAATTTTCCCGTCGTTTTCAAAAAAAGGATAGATTCAATTCAAAATTGAAAAAATAAAAGAAGATTGCCAAAGAGTACGTTATATTTCGCGGTATCAAAATTAGCTTTTACGAGTGATTATATATTTCTTTGTATATTTTCTTTTGTAAAAATTATGAAGAAGAATTGCACGATGACCGGACGTGCAGGTCGTTGGAATTTTAATGCATCACAGGCTATATGTGTCTTTTGGATATTCGCCAAGTAGCAATGCTATCGATAATCTAAACCGTGACAGCAAGTTCAAGTTCAATAAACCTGCGACGAAATATAACTTTAGAATATTCGTCAATTTTATGTGATTCATATACATTATTTCTCCTCGTATGATCTTCACGAACGTCTACATATATCTTGTCAATATATCGCGCAACGAGATACAGCCGCAAAAATATTTATTTCGAATCACTCACCAAGTAGATTTGATCGAGAAGCTGTTCGATCTCTTCTTCCGGCTTCTGCCGAACGTCCAGAATTTATGTTTGGATTCCTTCGATGATTTGCCCTCGTGATACACTTGCGACTGAGAATTTGTCGTATCATCGTTAAACGGATTTAAGTGTTCGGGATAATCGTAGATCGATACACTAGGTCGTCTAGACCTCTGGGATGACGACATGATTCACCCGTCAAATTTCGATCGGTGTCTCGAGAGAGATGTTAGATGAAATGTCGTGGGAATCCTTCGTGCACAGGTCATCGATTTTTCGTTACAGCTCCTCCCACAGTCCTCGCGATCTGCAAACTAATTTCGCCGGAATATTAATCCAGATTGGTCGGGTCGGCTATTTATACTGTGTTAAAAATTCGTGTAAGAATGTTCAAGTATCGACGCGCGGTATAAATAAAAAAATATGCCTCCAAAGAAATTAAAATATAATTAAGTGCAAACATTATAATTACGTTATATGTATATAAATACACACTTATAAAGATAATCGTATTTATATAATTACATTAAATAAATACAATAAAAATAAATTATTTTATGACGATGTAATTAAGATACAGATAATAAAATTTTTCGAAGTCGAATAAATTGTATTGTCAAATGTTTACACATACTACTCTTTCATTAAATTGATTACGTCACTAATTGTCAACACATTCGTGATTAATTACTAAGCGAGCTATCAGCAATTCGATCGTAAACGCTGAACCGAGAGAAGAGCGATTTGAAGCGATATAATTGTTGGACGTACACGTGTGCGTGCGTGCACTCGTCGTTGGAACAATTGTTCAGTTCAAATTAAATGACCCGGAATGAAGCAAAACGACCGATACTGCCGCAAGTCGACAATGAATTAATCCGGTGACAGTAAAAGACCGTAAACACATACGCGTCACTCATAACCAGGTTAACAAGATGTCTAATCTGTTATATTACAATGCGCAGCTGTATGTCGTTTGCATAATGTAACTGCTTGCAAGCTGTCATTCTTGGCTTTTCGATTACATAGCATGGTGGATCGACACTTTACTTCCATCTCCGTAATAACGTAATTTTAACACGCAGGTTTTACAACGGAATTATGACATTCTTGAAAATATTTAAAATCAAGTATTGTTATTTCGATTCGCAAAGATTTTTATGATTTATAGATCGTTCGAGCAATTTATTTTTAAGAAATAAATATAGTCTCAGAAATCTTTGTGGGCCTTAAGAGATGGCAGCGAGGATAGGAAGAACGAATGAATGCGCGCGTACTAAAATGCGGATCGGTGAGTGCAAATAATGCCTAACAAATGCAATTAGCTCAATTAGCTCGCCGCGTTCGCGCTTCGTTTTGTTCATCTTACGCGCCGCGACTCAGAATTATTCGATCATGCGTAACTTTCGAGAACGCGATTTGCATATTCTATTCTATTCTGTTACGACGGAACGCAAAATACGCATTTGAAGGTTCTATGCTAATACCTGTCATATTGCTGCACACACGAGTCATTCACGAATACAAATTTTTGATGATCTCAGAAAAAAATGTATAGGTATAACAAGATGTATGTATTTTGCGAAATAGAAAAAAATATAAAGATTGTGTGATCGATCTCTTTTATATAATTCTTTTATATAATGCTTATATATAATTCTTCCTTTAACATAAAAAATATTACTTATAATATTATGTATATATTGTAAAAAATATTACTTGTAATAATTTTTTTGCACATATACTAAGTTTTTATTTATATTTCTTTTTTTTAGTACCAGATATATATATATATATATATGTATGTATACAATTTTTCGTGCACGTATAATCTTCCTTATAAAAAACTTTTATTTTGACGGAAGATAAATTTCGTTATAAAAGACACTCGATTTCCCAGTTGTTTTGGAATACGTTAACCCGAGTGAACTTTATAAGGCATGCGATTGTCCAATAGTCATTTGAATCATTCCACCCTGTAATCCGACGTGCGATTCAGTTACAGGATATTCTACAATGACCTTACAACTCTAGATATTTTGCCCAATTTAGAATTGACAGAAATATCGAGGAAGGTCATTATCTGTCGTAAATCGTACATCAATGTTATTTCTATGATATCTCCGTAACGTCTCTTGGTAAACAAATCTTTGTAAATAACTTTGTACCTAACCCACGCATTATAAATCTATTAAAAAAACACTGTTTGAAATTCGACAAAGAGAAAACAGAGTTTTACTATTCTGAGATTTTGCACTTCTGAAATTCGATTCTCAGAAGATTGCTTCAAATTCTATCAATCTCTCGATTTTAAAAATTTTGATTGACAGAAATTTGATCCCGGAATTAATCTGTAGATAGATAGAAAATGGTAAATGATAAATAATTTCGAGACACTCTGTATACTTATGCGCTGGTTATCGGACGTCAAGCACAATCGATCGATCCTCGATTATGACGTAACTGTCTGATGTACAAGTTTCGCAACTCGCGAGTAGCGTGCTATCGTTGGAAAAAGATCTCCTTGTACATCGAGTTAACACGCGTCGCGTTTCTCTCCCCCGTCGCTCATGTACTGCTCTATAATGCACCACGTGGCATCATTTGCGAGAAGCGACCGGAGCGTGTCGCTAACGTAACGAGCATAATGAGAAGGCATACTAAATATACTCATTGTTAGGCGTGACGTATGTACTAATTCCTTACGCCTTACGCGAGAAATAGATACGCAACTGTCATCTACCTCGCCTGTTATTTTCCGAATAATCCCACGACGCTATCGTAATTTACCTGTATGTGCATTCCGATTGTGAGCTTCGGAAAGTCCTTTCGAAGATTCGTCGCCGTGCAAAGTCGATCGCGCGCGGGGAGGGGATTTAATCTAATCTTTTCCTCTCTCGTTGTTGACGAGAGAAGCATTTCGCTGGAATAGCAAGTGCCCACGCACTTTATTTAATCGCTATACTTCACGATGACGCGAAATCGATCGCTGATGAAAAGAGGTATCTCTTTTTACCCGTGCATCTCGGATACCGCAAAATCGTGTCCCTCCCCCTCCCCTCATTGGATTGCTAAAGTAAATAGATAACAACAAAGTGTTTCTATATATGGGCAACCGCGAGATAATTTTTCGTGTTTTGCATTTGAGTTTACATGGCGGTAAATAGTCATTGAAAGTCGTATTCAATATAATAATAATTGCAATCGGCATTACCACATTTAATTGCCAGCTGTGTATAATTTAAACAAGCGATATATCTAATTTTAACCGCAATGATTCATTGTCACATGCAACTGAACTCGTGGACAATGCAACTTATCTTATTTTCATCGGGTCTTCCGACGTGTTGGAATGCGAAGTGATTAAAAATCCCGATGAAGCCCGACAATCAAAATAATTAAAAATAAATATAAATAAATAAATAAATAAATAAAGGATATATCTAATCAATCTTCCTCGAATCTTACTCATCTTCTTCCTGTACTTTTCCGAGATTCAGAAAGAGAAAGAGAAAGAGAGAGAGACGTTTTACATTTATAAAAAAAGTCTCAATGAAATTAAAATCAACTCCGCATGAATATATAAAAAACGTATCGACGCATCGGGATGTGTGCGCGAAGCAAAATTGAAAGTCGACTCGATTAAGGATACGTGAAAAGCCTTTGTTAAAAGTAGGAAACTTGATAATCGGGCCTCGCGCGTGAAAACACAGCGATTTTCTGGCTCCGACCCAGAATCGCGTCCGCTCTATTTCACCGGCGATATATTTTTGGACCTCGGAAAACATTTAACGGTATTATGTCGTGCGTGCCCCATGATGATTCTTCTCCAGGATATCGCGGTTTTCTTTCTTTTCAAGAGAAATTTTCCTTTCGTTTCGACGAAGAAATTAACGGTCATCAACGCGCTAGGAAAAAAAAAAAAAAATCTTAACTGTATTTTCTATGAAATCGTAACTATCGTTAACGAGCTTCTTGCCTTTTCTCACATTTCAAATATGCGATGCTGATATCACCATTATAAAATATGCTTTTTTTTTTTTTACTTATTACGCAGATAACGTAATCTTTGGATGACAACATAATTCAGAAAAAAATCTGACTTCATCTCTCTCTCTCGCATTAAGTACAATTTTTTATTAATTCCGATAAATAGAAAACGTAAAAATAGAAGAAACTGTTAAACACTGCGGATGCAACATTATGATACTTATGCGCGTTTCATGTTTGGCCGTTGTTAGAACAAGTATTATCGATTGATGGCTTTCGTTACAGTTTCCTAAAAAGTCATAGCCGTAAAATTCGCCGCCGTATCGTAGATGCGACTTTCGATATGAGTAGTAGAGGGGGACGTACACGCGATCGCCGGTTCTTAAACTTCGGGGAGAAACTTCATTAAAGGAGACCGTTCGAAACGAGAGTCATCCAAAAATAAAATCTCGTTGCAAGCTGCAATTTCGACGCGCGGATGATCGCGATCGGAAAAGTATTCGAAAATATAATTTCGCCGTTCCGGAATGGATTTCATCGCATGTGTAGGTAGGTCTCTGTATATAATATTTGTGGCACATGTAAATCATTAATGATTTTATTACGGACAAAGCGGGCCAAGGTTTGGCGGCGCATTCGACGAAAATGCGGCGAATCGAATATCGCCTCGCTGTAATTACGAGACAGCAGACGAATTCATATACTTATATCTCAAGCCTTTACCATATATATTATCTCATTGGCAATTTTTAGGTATGACGATAATAAGTGACTTGCAATGGTTTACACATTGTCGTCGTGAGCCGCAAGCGAGCTTATCGCGAACGTTCGGATTATGCTAATATTAAACCTGCGGTATTATATATGTATATATATTCGATTCTTTTCCGTGTCTTTAATAAGACAACTTCAAATGCCATCAACATGTTCTCGAATCGTTCAAAAACTCGTTGAAAACTTCCTGCACTTACAATCATACGCAATTATATGCATATTACACTTTGCGTAGCAATTATTTACAAAGACGCACAGTTTATCATGTCGAGAAGCTGTGTCGGATAAGACGGTGAAAATTTGCGTTTCAATCTAGATCCGCGAGAAACTCGCTGCGAAGTCATTGTACTTACGTAAGTGCGTGTGTGTTGCTATTGCCGTGACGTGTCAGACTATATGCGATCGTCTCCCAAGACGTAACTCGATCAAGAACGATGCACTTTCACGAAACTGATCACAGCCGTATAAGAAATGTACGAGGCAAAAATCAAAGTTCAATATGCGACATCGCGAGCGAGGGAGCGCGAACGACGCGTGAAACCATCCTACCACTATGAGTCACGCCGGCAGACTGAGGCCGGCCCGGCCGCGCCGACATTCGGCTACCGTCGCGCCGTCTTCGGGCGTCTTCGGCCATCTTCGGGTTGCGCGCGAATTTCGCGCCACGTCCGACGGCGCGCGAGATTAGACGAGCGCGCTCGATGCGGAAAATTCAAACTTCAGAATTGCGTTCCAAAATTTATTCCTTAGAGTAGAACTGCGTTTGATTGATCAATCAGAACAAAAAAAATTTTGTTTTTTTTTGTCCTGATTAGTCAATTAAACGCTACTCTACTCCAAATTTTGGAACGCAACTCAGAAATATGTCATCGCATATAACTGCGTTTATTTATTTATATTTCTGTAATGTGTGTCTCGTGAATTAATTAAAATTTTATCTGTATTAATTTTGTTACGCTAATCTATACAAAATTAACATTTTATCGCGTTATTTATGATTTTTTGTGTTAACTTAGAAATCAATAAACAAAAGTAATGAATTTTGTAAAAGTTGTTAATCAACAATAAATTTAGAGACCAATATAAAAAAGAGCTTATATAATATAAATGAAATTATTTGTGATTCGTAAATTTTGGACGATTTTATATTTGTGGAAAAAATTCTGACATAAACGAAAAGCATAATTAAAAATTATAATATTCTTTGTACTAAACATTTGTTTAACAAATTGCAATGTTACAGACGCTGACTGATGCTGACTGAATGCAAGCCCGCGCATTTCTAAGCGCAGGATGCATGTTTAGGTAGGCGTTAGTAGAACTGGCTTGGAGAGTTGCATAACAAAAGTTGCAAGTAAAAGTGTAGACATGCAAATTTTACATTGAGAAAATTAAACATATTCTACACAAATTAAACCTTTGATGCGATAAAATATTTCTAAATTTTTTTATTTTCAATTTCTAAGAATACTATATCTAATCTTAAATAATAGTTTTCACATTTTATTAAATATGTCTGCATTAAATAAATACAGCGTTCGATAAAGAGAAGACTCTGCGATAACACGGATTTAAGTCCGCAATACTATTTTATTCGCGTGATGTAATGCACATTTGTATGTCGAATCGATAACGTATAGAAATGCGTAATTGTGAGAAAACTACGTCCAGAGCGAGCGAACATTTTATCCTTTTTTCTCTATATATATTTTCCTCGTGTGTCACGGTTATCGCATGACATTAGCAAAATAAGGCAGTGATCTCAATAAACGCGATATCTGCATCGAGTATATATTTCGATCGATGACATCGCGAATGAAACGTCACGGCTACGTACGGGTGGATGCATCGCTATACCGTAATTCGCAAATTCACAATCAACGATTCATGTGTTTTGCTTCGTTCTGCAAAAAATTCAGACGTGGCAACTGTTTATCCCACGCTATACCTCGATTCAATTGTACTGATTACATCACCAAACTGATAAGATAGCTTTATCGTGCAATTTTATTCAATAAAGTTTGTTAATATTCCCGGTAGGCGCCTAAGACTTGTTGAAATTGATAAAATCCGAGAAGGAAACGAACGTGAGAAGATCTCTTTGCATAGCGTGGAGCATTGATAATCTTCGAAAAACATGCAAAATCAATCGGTATATAATAGATGTAACGTTGAACGTCGGTGCTTTAGCAGGCTGCGTCTGAGATAGTAAGGATCCGTGAATCTTTTGAAATCATTAGACTTTATTATCCCATAATCCGAGCATTGTACTCGAGTATAATGGAGCCGGCTTTCAAGACTAGCGGCGCAATGAGACTCTCTATTGAAAATAATTATGGGTTGATCCCGATGCAATTGTTACGGAAAGTTCACCGTACAAAATTCTTTCATCTCTTTGACGATCAACCTAGTGACGTGACCTTGATGAAAAAAAAAATATATATCACGCTTTTAAGATAAATATTACGTTAATTCTCGTCATAATAGAATATTTTCTATATGCAGTTATTATTAATCTCATGTCAGCGAAATTATTTATTTCTTATGTCAAAAGAATTTCTTTGTTTGCGTGTGATATATAGTTTGTAATTTTCTTCTATTTATGAAAAACTAATCGAGGAAAATAAGATTTCCTTATCGCGCGCGCTTTTTTCAATCAAATTATCAAGTGCCCCGATGTACTTTAATAGAACAGCTTACGAGAGATGACCCATTTTCACCTTGACTTGACTTAAATGCTCGGTAGATCAACAACGTTAAACTTCGTTATAAAGTGCAACCTCTGTTGTCGCGTGAAAATTTTACGACTTTAACAATTTTAGCAATACATGAAAGCTTGCTCAATTAATTAAAAACAACAGATAACAAAGAGTAGATTTTATACAAAAAAAAAATCAAAGCTGTATCTATATGCAAAGTTATAAACAAGTTTCACGCAAATATGCTTTTGAAAAAATGCTCAAGAGATCATTCAATAAATGTTAGTTTAAACTCGCGCAAACTACTCTCCCGCTTCAATGACATCTTAAGGAGATCTTTAATATGTCTCTTTGCGACTCGTCAAGAATAGTCTGCATTATTACATGTTCGAAATTAGTTGCTAAATATAAATTTTGTTATATATAAAGACGAAAATCGCGGTCGTGTCCTAAATAGCGCGACAATGCGGAATTGTCAGTCTTAAGAGATTAGCGGCATTCGTCTAAACAAAAAACGGACGACGAATCTTTGCGCAAGAAATGCGTAAATTACAAAGGCTGCGCGAAAACGCATCGGCGCGGCGCGCATTGCGCTAATTCTTATGTAACTGAAACGGTCAGAAATTGAGGTTCGCTCGGTACGCGAGTACGCGGCTTCGTCGCGATGCGTATATGCACGCATGGCAAATGGCTCGGCAACTATGCAAATTTAAGTGCAGGATGATCCATCCGTTCGTTAAACGGGGCGAAGGTCTTCGTCGTATTAATCCACGCGAATTTTTTTTTCATTTTTGCATCGCGTAGAACGAAAAATCGCAAGACAATGTCGATTAAAGCCGTAGATGAACTGCGCGGAAAACTACCACATTCTGAAGATCCCAAATAAAAATTAAATCAAGTATTAGAATGACGATTGCAAGATACGAGAACAATTTCTATATCGCGAATTTTCATTTTTGTTTCTGAACAATATCAGTCATTTTAATCAAATATGTTACGAAATGCTGAAGTTAACGACGAAATAAAAAATTTATATATACATACTTCAGAATGTTGTAGAAAGAATTATCACGGAAATGTTAAAATGCTGAAAATTAACGATGACACAATTTTAGAAAAGCAATCAGAGGAGGATGTACAAGAACTGGATGAAGAAGAACAACTGGAGGAAAAATCAATAGAAGTAATAGAAGAAGAAGCGATTAAGGAAGTAAAAGAAACAGAGAAGAATAAAAGAGACGAGGAAATAGATAAAAGTATTGCGACATTTTTGCGTGAGAAAAATTTGAGTGAAAATCTCGTCAAGACATTGATTAATACTGGTCTTACGGATGAACATATCAGGTTAACTAAAATTGATAAATTGCACAGATATTATTCGTGTATATTAATCAAAATTGTAATTTATAACCAAAATGTTGTAAGAGAAATTACTTTTATATATTATATTAATAAGATATAAATAAACGTTAAAAATAATATAAAAAATGACGTTAAGAAATAAATCCATAAAAGATTCATTTTCCCTCAATATATTCTTTCCTTAGTTTTATTTTACATTTCTTTGTCTTCTCAGACTTTTAAAAGCTTTGAATCTAAACGATGATGACATCGACAGTTTGCGAGATTTATGGCGAACAAAGATCGAAGTTAGCAAAAGCAGTGATTCTATTAATTCCTCTACGTCTGACGATTTGTCGTCTTCTGAACGCTTACAAATGTCACCGAATAGTGTCTATCTAAAAAAAGTCTTGAGCAAACCTTTGATCCAAGCTCTTTGCGAAATTGTGGCGAAGAAACCGACCGATCCCGTGGAGTATTTGGGCCATTGGTTACTTCATTTCAAGGTCAATCAATTTTGAAATACAAAAGTTCTTCAAACATTTTATGACATTAAATATAGAGGAGCAAAAAATGAAATTATATTGAATTTATGTATATAAGCAGATAAGGATAAAGATGACAAAATGATCTATTCACGTACTTATAATGTCATGTTTCGTGTTGCGAAAATAATATTTGCTTCATTCAGCAAATTTCTCAATGATGGAAAGATATATATTTGTAATTCTAACAACTCGTATTACGATTTCAACTGAGATAAGAATATTTCAATTTACAAGATGTTTTTTATATAAATGAGAAATATAAATTTTAGATTTGTGAGGAACGAATTATGCAGCAAAAAGAACGTGAATTGGAACTTTTGATCAACAGAGAAAAATTGAAACTAGAAGTATGGGCAATATCTTACACATATTCTATCGATTTTCCCGAGTCATGTATATATTTAATATTTAATATTTAGAAAATATTTACTTTGTACAATAGGAGATTGAAGACAAACAAGATTTTCCTATCGAGCAAAAGGAAGAAGAGATATCCAGCGAGGATGGAAACAATCTTAATATTTATGACAACACATGAATTGATTTTATTAATTCAGTTTATACAATATCGAAAGAAATAAATATTTAAAAAATTAAAAAAAAGTTTCTGAAATAATTTTATATAACATCTTTTATATAATTAATAAAAAATAATCACATCCTTGTCATGAGGGAGGAGCAACTCTTTATCATTTTACTTTTATATAAGAAATATTTTTCTTTTACAAAAGAAAAATAGGAAGATATTGAAGTAAAAGAATTTAAATAAATAAAAAATGTACTCACCAATAGCTGTATTGTTTCTGTAGCTTCGTCTGCTCCATCGTATTCTGGAGACACACAAATCGACTGAAAGACGCAGTTAATTAATCACAATCCACGACAAAGTGTTCGAATTTTTTCACTTTTTATTATCTCTGTATTCGCGCACGCACAATTCTATCATATATGAAAACTAGTTGTTTGTCATAATGTTCTTTATCAATACATATAGTGGATTATTCTTAATACTGGATTCTCTCGATCACACTCACATGATTAAGATAATTTGAAACTAATCTTGTCAGACACCGAATGATAATATAATTCGAATGGCGTTATATCTCTGAAAACTAATTAGATAAGCTAGGTAACAATCTCTTTTAAAACAATGTATATCTCGCGTCCTCTAGCGGGAAACTTTTCAGAACATATGAAATCGAAATTAGCTACGTAGCATAGGGAATTTTTTCTCAACCCAATGTTATGTTTGCTAACCAGAGGTCACGTTTGATGCAATAGATCACCCTTCTTGAAAAAAATCGCTTATCAATGACGAAAAGAGATTTTTCAGCTGTGTGTACACTGGAAGTCATATATGCTTTATCGCCTAAAGTTGGACAATTCCACGTCGAATGCGTGGGTTACAGTGCACCCCATGCACTATAATTTAGAAGTTTTCAACTTCAGATATGAAGACGTAGACGGCGGCAAATATACCGCGAGTTTATTAACCTCAATTCGAGATCGAAACACAAGTTTGGCATTAGAGCGTTGGATGCTCGATGTATGACATCACATTTGACGTATGACTAATTCGATTATATGTCCTTTTATATTTTCTTACGCATGCAAGTAATAAAGGTGAGTTATTTTCCTTTATTTTACGACTTGTTTATAGTTAATATCGTAATTTTTTCTCCGTTTAATCCGAAAATCTGTTCAACATCCGCTATGTATAATTATAACTGTTGCGTCAATTGCGTTACGTTGATAAAAATTGCAACGTGTATATTTTTTTATACACATTAAAAAAATGATTTTTATTTGATTTTGTAAAATTATTAATTGTATTGAATTTATTTGTCTAGCGATTTTAAGATGATTGCGTCGGAAATTGGCTCTACAAATGCGGATCCTGTGCACGTCAGGATTACAAGTGAAAAAGCTCCGCTGATCCATGGTAGGGGTGTGCTTCAACGACTGAGTAATATTTTTAAAATTGGGAGGACAGCTCATACAGAGGGAGATGGCTATGTCGAGTTTGGGAATCTTGGTGTGGATGGCACTCGTACATTGGGAACCTTTGCTGGTGTATTTAGCCCAGTTACATTATCTATGTTCAGTGCCTTAGTTTTCATACGAATGGGTGAGCAATAATTCATAAGAGTCTGACATTTTATGATATACAAGTATCTGTTACTTACTAACATAGATAATTTTATTATAGGATATATTGTGGGCAATGCAGGATTACTCGTCACTCTAGTTCAGTTTATTATAGCGTATAGTATTTTGTTATTCACAGTTGCGTCTGTTTGTGCTATTTCGACAAATGGCGCCGTGGAGGGTGGTGGTGCTTACTGTATCCTTTTCTCATTGTGAGCAGTAATAGCAGCTACGTATTATTTATCTGGCAGCTATGTATTATTTATTTGGTCAACTCGGCCAACTTGTCACTTTGAGATAGCTTATCAATAGATCAACTTACATAGCTCTGCTTATATTTGACACTATATTATAATATATAATTGAGAGAAATTCATCCTCTAAACTGAGATCTATAAAATATTAATTTAATTATAACAACCTTTGGGAACTAAATCTAAAAATGTCAAGTATTTTCCTATTAATTCTTTTGCAGTTATGATTAGTCGTACATTAGGGCCTGAATTTGGTGGCTCTATCGGCACCCTCTTCTTTATGGCCAATATAGTATCCAGTGCACTTTGCATCTCTGGATGTGCTGAGGGTTTGGTCGAAAATTTTGGTCCATCCGGTTATTTGAGCGGCAATACTGGGCTTATACCAGACGGCCGGTGGTGGAGATTTTTATATTGTTCCGTGCTAAACACCGCTAATCTTGTAGTATGTCTTATCGGAGCCGCAATGTTCGCGAAAACCAGTGTCATAATTTTGGCGGTTGTCTGCATCTGTCTAAGTAGCGTCTTTATCAGTTTTTTGACACAAGGCGCGATGGAGGTAAAATTCCACGATATATCTAAAAATATATTTTACGCGTTGTTATTTAATATTTTATTTGAGTTAATGAATAAAATTAATAAATACTTATGATACGCCCCTTCAGATACCAATACCAGATGCGAATACGTTGGTACAAAACTTAACAGAGCATGTAAATGGAAGTTACACAGGTCTACTATCTTCTACGCTTTCTAGCAATCTCTATTCGAATTACAGCGCCGATTATTCAAGCGGAGGCACCATTACGAATTTTGCGAGTGTGTTTGGTGTATTGTTCAGCGGTGTAACTGGAATAATGGCTGGAGCCAATATGAGCGGTAAATAAAATTATTCGTTTATGTTTGACATAATTAACTTATCTGTTTAACGATTAACAGGTGAGCTGAAAAATCCTGGACGGAATATTCCGCGTGGAACGTTATCCGCGGTATTATTTACATTTGTATGTTATATTTTGCTGTCTATATTGACGGCCGCTACTACTAGCCGCTTTTTACTGCAAAATAATTTCATATACATGATGCCGATCAATATTTGGCCACCATTTGTCGCCGTTGGCATTCTCACAGCGACTTTTAGCGCTGGTTTAAGCAATTTGATAGGTTCCAGCAGAGTATTGGAAGCATTGGCCAAGGACAATGTATTCGGTAAATAATTAATGGCAAAATATAAGAGAGAGTCTAATTCTTAAATATCTTAAATAATTAAATATCTTTGTTTTATTTCTCGTATCTCTAGGTTCGGGATTAAATTTTATAATACAAGGTACATGGCGCGGTAATCCGATAGCAGCGGTATTAACTTCGTGGGTTTTGGTACAGACGATTTTACTCATCGGTTCATTGAATACTATTGCTCAAATTAATTCGGTACTGTTTCTATTAAGTTATCTCGCTACCAATCTTGCATGTCTTGGACTGGAACTCGCTAGTGCACCAAATTTTAGGTATGCTATTTATACATATTTTTAAATATATAATTATATATAATTTGCATCTCACAAATGCTTAAATCTTTCTTGCAGACCAACGTTTAATTACTTTACATGGCATACGGCGACTATAGGTCTCCTCGGGACGTTGATAATGATGTTTGTAATCAACAGCATTTACGCTTCCAGCAGTATAATATTATGTTTAATCTTAATCATCGTGCTGCATTTATTCTCGCCGAGTAAAAACGCTCCGTGGGGCAGCATATCTCAGGCGTTGATATTCCATCAAGTCCGAAAATATTTGTTGATGTTGGATTCGCGCAAGGATCACGTCAAGTTCTGGCGTCCGCAAATGCTACTGATGGTTGCGTCCCCGCGCTCCGCCTGTCCTCTCATCGATTTCGTGAATGATTTGAAAAAAGGAGGACTCTACGTTATCGGACACGTGAAGGTCGGCGAATTTGCCAGTCAGAATACTGATCCTACGATAGATGAATATCCGCACTGGCTAAGTTTAGTCGACCACATGAAAGTTAAGGCCTTCGTCGAATTAACAGTAACGAAAACGGTGCGCGAAGGCATGCAACATTTAATAAGACTGTCCGGAATGGGCGCGATGAAACCGAACACGATTGTTCTCGGTTTTTACGATGAGGAAACGCCAAGGAACTTTTTCCTCGATTCTCAATATGCGACGACGATGTTTGAAAATACCACGACGCTTCCGAATAACGCTATATTCTCTCTGAGGCAAGCAACGGGTGAAAAGAATCTGGACCTGATCCAATACGTTGGTATGTGCTCGGATATTCTGAGAATGAAGAAAAATTTGTGTCTATGTAGAAACTTCCATCTGTTAAATAAAGCACAGTTAACAAAGTGAGTAAAAACTTCTCGTAACAAAATATTTGTTTTCGCATTACTGCATAATCACTTATATGTCTGTTTTCAGAAATTCAAATCTGAAATACATTGACGTGTGGCCGGTTAATTTCTTTCAACCGACCGATCAAGATCCATTCGACACAACGTCGTTATTCATGCTTCAGCTTGCGTGCATTATTAACATGGTACCCAATTGGAAGAACTTGCATCTCAGAGTATTCCATTGCGAAATCGTGGAAGGCAGCGAAAGTCTAACTATCTCAGATTCCTGCAATTCGATGAACGAACATCCGAGAATCTCGAACGAGCACAGAATACGGAAATCGTTAAACTTGTTGCGAATTTCTGCGTCAATTAAAAGGATTCCGGAATGGGGAGAGCAAGTTCGAGGATTAAAGGGCAGATCTTTGCTTGAACCAAAAAATCAATATGAACCAAGTACCGAGTCCAATAGTGCTTTGAGTAACATGTCCCGAGCTTATATATTGGGGTAAGCATCAGTTTATTTTTTGACTACAATTTTTTTTCGTAGTAATCTCTCTTACTTTTTTCTCTTGGTTTTATTTTTTAGCGTCAATCAATTGATAAAACAGCATTCCTCTCAAACTGCAACGACATTTATTTATCTGCCTGCACCGCCAGCTTCGAGCACCTGGGACGAGGATGACATGTATCGACAATATCTGCAGTTGTTGACGGAAATGACTGTGGATTTACCACCGACAGTTTTAGTACACGGTGTTAGCGCCGTCACATCAACCACTTTATAACAAAAATAAATATGAATAGGCAATGTTGAAAATCTTCTCGATTGGTAAGGAGAAAAGACATACAAGAGAAATAAATTATGTGATTATATTAAATTATAATTTCTCTCGGTTATTAATTTAAGAGAATATTATAAACATATCAAATGCATAAAAAGAAATTGAAGATACTTATAATTTATTATATCTCTTATTATATTAATTAATTAATTAGACAATTATTTTACAATATATATAGTAGAATAGCATATTGCGAAGCAATAACTATTGGATTTTAGATTAGATAATGTTATCTGATGTTCGAAAACAAGTTTAATATCTTAAGTACTAAAATTTATTACTGTGATAACAAATGTATTATATAAGAGATTTTTCAGAAACAAATATTTTTTAACAGTAAACGATTTTAAAACACAATGTAAATATATAAAATATCTTAATATATTTCCACATATACACATAAGGAACTATTTCTCACTGTTTTATATATATACCATATTTCATATTTTATCATAAGTATTATTTAGAAATAATTGCAAAAACATCCAAATAAAAATTTATTGAAAATAATGCTGGAATTTATTTATTAAAGGTCTAAAAAAACAGTTAATCTAATCAAAGAATTTAATTATTTTTTTCTCTTCTCCGCCTAATAATTCGCTAGGCGCTAACAACGCATGACAACAACTGATTATAGCTCCTCTTTAACAAGAGCGGAATTAGTATTTAAGCATATTTAAGTTTAGATTCTCAAGAAAATGTTGAATTTTTGAAAGTTTAAATTTTCGCAAAATATTGACGATCGTTGCAGTGATTTGTAATCATCTTATCAATATTGCTCTTAACATTATCAAACGTCAAGAGCGTGATTTATCAACATGGTTATGTTCGGAGGTAAACTGGCATTGTCTATTTCGCTGACTTCGCGATCAGTCAAAAGTAGATTAATGAGCATTCGAGAAATGAGTGCAGCAATTAACGCTGATTGCGTAAAATCTCTACTATATAAGGAATACGGCGATCCCGTCGAAGTTCTTCAAGTAACCACCCAAACTGTAGAACAACCAGCAAGCGATCAAGTAGATATTATTATTTTAATTCTGCCAATTTTTTTCGTTTACTATTTTCTAATTGTTACATAATTTTATTGTCTTTTTTATAATAAAGGTATCCGTAAAATGGCTACTAGCTCCAGTGAACCCAGCTGATATAAATACGATACAAGGAAAATATCCTAGCAAACCTCCATTACCAGCAATACCGGGAAATGAAGGAGTTGGAGAGATAGTAGCAGTTGGTTCCAATGTGCAAACCTTACGCATTGGAGATAAAGTGGTGCCAAATGGTCCCAATATTGGAACATGGAGAACGCTAGCTAATTATAATTTTAAGGATGTTATGAAGGTACGTGTACTATTACAACATCTTTGTGGCATATTATATTTGCGTTATTTCTTAGTCTCTGATTTTACAGATGCCAAATAGTGTTGATCTAATCGTAGCCAGTATGATGAATGTGAATCCATGTACAGCATACAGAATGCTGAAAGATTATGTTCCACTGAAGCCTGGAGATACTGTGATACAAAATGGTGGTAACTCTGCAGTTGGGCAATTGGTCATTCAATTATGCAAAGTATGGAATTACAAGTCTGTCAGTGTTGTTAGAGACAGGCCAAATATACAGGAATTGAAGGTACTATATTATCATTATAATAATCTTTTTACAGTATTATATTAAATATAATATGCACATATAATATTACACTATACACATAATTAACTTTATCCAGAATCAACTGAGAACCATAGGGGCAGACGAAGTTCTGACTGAAGATGAAGTTCGAAATACACAACTATTCAAAAGTAAAAAGTTACCTGCACCCAGATTAGCTCTCAACTGCATCGGTGGGCAGAGTGCACATGAAGTGCTGAGACATCTCGCTCAAGATGGTATTATGGTGACTTACGGAGGCATGTCCCGGGAGCCATTGACCATACCAATATCTGCACTTATTTTTAAAGTAATCAAAAACTATCTAAAGAATTGTGAACATTGCAAAAGATATAAAAATATAATTTGTACCGTATATACTTGCAGAATATATCGTTTAAAGGATTTTGGATGACAGCCTGGACAAAAGCAAATATGGAATCCCAGGATAGAGAGAATATGTTCAAGGATTTAGCAACTCTCTTTGGAGAAAAGAGATTACAGCCACCACCATATAAATTGGTACCCTTCTGCGAGTATCAAGAAGCTATCGTTAAGGCGCTCAGTTTCGACGGTCGAACGGGTGTAAAATACATTTTAGACTTAACAAAATCTTAAAATTTTTTTATGCATTTGTATATATAGAATTTGTTTTTTCTATTCTCTCAGAACTTTCATTAATGCATTTAAAATCATTACAATATTCTGTAATGTATGCGTTTTGTACGATTCACGTAAAACTAACGCACTTTTTGTCAAATAGGGGAATGTATAGAAATGTATTTATTTTTAGCAAAAATACCGCGAAGTGTATAAGTATGTGGGAAAAATATAAGAAAAATAATTGTGACTGCAAATTTCATCAGTCAAAATTCTAAATCACTCGATCTGGTCAAGGAGATCGAGCAAGTCCATGCTGCGTTTCAAAGTTTCGTGCTCGTCCTCGAAAAAATCCGCGTATACATTGTCCAGTTTGGCTTTATAATCCTCGTTCAATTTCGGCTTCTCATTTTCTGCATTGCTTCGTTTAGCGTTGTTTCCTTCAGCACCGATTTCCTTATTCGTATTATTTACATTCTCCTCGTCCACGTTTGACAGTAGATTAAGCGTGAATGGTCTCTCGTAATTGGTCTCCTCGGTTCCCAGCTGAACAGCCAGCATACCTAGTTCCGCTTTCGCACCGCAATCTTTCAAGAACTGTTGACTATCTTGCCTTCCTGTTACACCATATGTCGGCAAGTATCTAATAATAATACGATAATTATTATTATTGCCACAACGCTATAGAATTGAGTACTGGATACTCTTCATCTTACATGTTTTTGCCTAATAATGTTTTTCTGTCACCAAAAGTGTCAAAAGATCCGCCACAGCACATTTCAGGGCTCACGTTCTTTATCTTCATGGCTCCCAGAGTATTCCTGTGCTCCATGTATCTCTCATTGTACCCATGAGGCGTAAGATTGAAGCTGGCGTCCTCGTTCTGTAGACCACGTCGCAGAAGAATTGAGACTCGCACGTGATATGATTCCAATTCCTTCAGACAGCTTTCCCGCGCACTCCAGACCTCTTCAAAAGTCAGACAGCCGTAGAACTACCCGTTGAAGAAGAAATGGATTAGTTCATCATTGGTTCCCGTATATCCCGTTAAACTAAGATATTATACTCACGTCAATGACCATCTCCTGCACCAGGGTGACGCATTTTTGCGCATTCGTGTCGCTGACCATATCGCGTATCGCGTCTATGTGATTCAGAATAATGAGAATGACCTCCCTTGGTCCAGTGGCCGCCTTTAATTGATACTTGACCATCATAATCATCAGATCGAATAGTTTGTCCATACTACTTCTATCTAGCTTCATGATGGACGAGAGAACGACATTCTCCAAGGTGGTGCGTAAGTGTGATACACCGATCATCGGCGACTCCATGAATATCGACGATAATATCTTAGGATTGAATAAAGCGGCGGTTACATCGTCCAATACTGTAATTAATTTCACGTTTTGGCAAAACATTAATATTCATAAAATCTTAAATTTTTAATGCTGCTATACATTAAAATGATGAATGAAGAGCATATAAAAAGATTAGTAAATATTCATCAAACTTAACATTAAAATCTCTCTCTCTTCCTATAGAATAATAATACATATATATAAACATTTTTATTATAATTAACTTTCAAAAGTTTAAATAAAAAGAGTAGTAAATCTTAACAAGATTTTAATTTTACACACTTATTTTAAAATATTTAAAAAAGTTAAAAAATGATATACAAATAAATACATGTATGATACAGTTTTGTGAAAGATTTTTATAAGATACTTATCATAAAAAAATTATCACTACCCTAACAACACACATGTCCAGAAGACATCCAGAGGATATATGTGTTGTTAAGGTACATAAATTATTTAAAAGTATATGTGCAAACAAAGTATTTATGAGATATATTCGAAATATTTTAAGCGTGCTCGTCCTCGCCTTGTATTGTTTTGTTGGCGTCGATTTTTTGCGCCTTCAACCTCTGTCGCAAAATGTATAGCATTTCACCGCCCATATTTAAATACAGGATAGGTGTCGAATACAAAGACATTTTTTTACGTAGGAACGTGATTTTTCTTCGACGATTGTTGTCAGGACGAGGATAAATACATCGGGCAAGTACACGTACTAAAGAGCGAAGAAATTGATGTCGTCTTGACAACATAAATGTACATAATGCTTCCAATTATTGCGAACGGTACCGAGACTGCGCGAAAAAATTCGCGTGTGAATCCGCAAGATTAACATTAATATAAGATCATCTATTCGAATTTTTGCCGAAAAAACTTCTGAATTTATGACACAATACATGAAGTTTCACAGATAAATCTAGCGAATCTTCTTTATGTAACCAGCTGATGTTTGTGTAAGTATATGAACGTCTAGCTTTTATATGTATATCTTTCTTTTCATATCTGATACGTTATATTTTTTCATTTTGAAATTTCGCGATAAGAGATATTATTAAAGACAAAGATAATTTTGTGAAAACTTGCGAAAAACATCATTTTCAATTATTCTTTGAAAGAATTTTGTTTCATTATTCTTTTTGTTTTTTTGCTCTAATTTTACAATTATATATATATTTTCTCATTCTTATTTATATAAATTAAATGTTCTGATGTAAGCATTCAAGTATAATTAAAAATTTATTCTTTAATGAAAAATTTACAATCATTATATAAAGAGCATTAAACTTGCTATTGAGATAAAACATTAAAAAATAAATTTTTTCTTCGAAAAATTAAATCAATAAGTATCATTATTATAATAATAATAATATTAATAAGATATTTATTCGAATTTTTGCCGAGAAAGCTTCTGAATTTATGACGGAATACATGAAGTTTCACAAATAAATATTGCGAATGTGTGTTCTTTATGCAACAGGGCTGCGTTTGAAAACGTCACTCGGCATATATACCATGACATTACAAAGGGTAAAATTTACAATTATTTTTATAAAAATGATTGTCTTCTTAGCTTTAAAATGCATTTTTTTTTAAATCTTTACGACAAATATAACCATAGATATTAATTTTTTAAGTTAACATCTTCATTTTTCATGAAAATTTTATTTTGTTTATAACTTTTGCAAAAAAAAAATATTTCGGTCGATTTAAAAAATACAAGATCAAAAAAGGTCGATTTTTTATCTGATTTGACGTAGAATCACCCATATATGTATACATAAAGTTAAATATATATAATTATTATTATATATATGATATATTTTTTAAATATAAAGTTTGTTATAGTACTTTTTAATCACTTAAAATTTTTTTTTTTTTTTTTTATACGCGAGATGGATGAAAAGATTAATTTGAAACAAATAATATATGTATTAGTTAATAAAAATAAAAAATAACTTTTTTATTTTTTAATATTATAACAAATAAATAAGAAATTAGCAAAATAGCGAGAAATCATTATACTATATTCGTCAACTGCATCGGATCGATACATTTGTCGGACAATTCTATTGACGTGCACATAGCACGGAATGGAACCAAAACCCGTGCACATAGCGTATTACCCACTGGGAAGTATCATGCACATGGCTATGTAGTTCAATGTGCACGTTTTGTGCACATAGAGGCGTTTTGAATTTGGGTTGCAGCTAAATCGGGGGGATGACCGCTCTCAGGCCTCAGGATTCTTTCTGTATAAAGTATAAAGCAATCAACACTGATCTCATTATTCTCATGATGTAAATTTGTAAACCATGAACATCATGATTATTCTCATACGATTATACTGAAAACAAATGCGAAAAAGAAAGCATGTTTAATGGTAAAGAAGAAAGTTTATGAGAAAATCAGAGAAAATGCACGTTGTTATGTTCGCGTGTTTTTATTGATGTCAATTCGTAGTTACAAGAGATAAACTTTGGAACTTTGCATGTGTGAATTGCGCTATCAAAACATTTAAGGTTCGCTACATTTTTTAACGCAATTGACAATTTAAGAAATTTTTCGATGTGTCATCGTATAATTAATATTAATCTTATTTATGACGAATTTTATTTATTTTTATTATGACGAAAAAATACACTTATACTGTGTTTATTTTTACTTTATTTATAGTGAACTGTACTTATTATATAAGTTTTTAATTTTCAGACTAAAATAAATCATTAAATACCAAAGATGACATCACAAAGGGTAAAATTTACAAAGCTGAAAACAGCGATGGACTCATCATTTTGGGCAAAATTTACAGAATTGAAAATAGACAAATTGAAATTAGACGAGAAGTCCAAGATACATTTATGGGGAAGTTTCTTTCTTCAATCAATGAATGAGGGAAGAACTAATCCATTAACACTTGATTGTACATCATTTAATGAGTAAGTATTACACAAATATAAGAAGAGTTTCTCATTTTTTTTAACAAAAAAGAGATTATAATTTTCTTTTAAATATATTTTGCAATATAATTTGTATCTGCATTAACATTAGCCATTAACAATAATATATAAATTGCATATCAATATAATAGAATAGATTTCATTTAGATGAATTTCAGAGATTTGGATACAACTTCTCACAATGCGGGAGTAGCTTGCTATGGCTATATGATTAATACAAATACCTATGAAACATTTAGACAGATAAATCATGAAAAGTTTATCGATACTATGGGCAAATGCATTATCGATAGTATTAGAGATGGCACAGCTTTGCAAGAGTCTTGGCGGCTCTCAGTATTTTTCGTGTTTGCATATTCAGATTTGAAAAAGTATCGATTTTATTATTGGGCTGCGCATCCAACTCCTTTCACATTGCCAGAAATTTGTTTGGTTGAACCCTCAAAATCATTTGACAGTGAATTTACAACTAGTCAAATAGATAAATTACAAACAAGCTTCCTTCAGTTGGATGCAAAATCAAGGAACTTTTTCACAGTTTTTGTATCCGGAAAGGATGATTTAAATGTTTATAACTTGTTGAAAGGAGTGGAATATGTAAAATTAAACTTTAATAGCAATGGAGATTCGAAACAGGTATAGTTTCATGAACTTATATTTTCTTATTATCTTTTATTTATATTTATGGCATTGAATGAAACATATACTATTTATAACTTTCTAATAACGAATTAAATTTGCCTTTAATATTATCAGGTGAGAAATAAAGTATACTTTGCATTTTATGATCCTTGTGCAAGTGCAGAACCTGGATGGCCCTTGCGAAATCTTCTGTGCCTATTACTGTGGCATTGCCCTACATATTGTTCAAAACACAACATCAAAGTCTTATCTATAAGGAGTGATAAAATGCAAACTGCAGTTGTATTCACACTTAAAATCAAAGAAGATAGAGATGTGGAAAGTATAAGGAAAGCTATTTCTGAAGATCATTTAGTAGGTTGGGAAGCTAATGTGAATGGAAAAATGGGTCCTAATATCGCGGATTTATCCAGCACCATGAATCCTACCAAGTAAGAATTCTTTGACCTTCTTGAATTAAGCAACATTGATTTCTATACATAAAAGTTCACGATTATCATTTATGTTTACATGTTACATTAGATTATTGGACGAAGCGATCAATTTAAATTTGAAACTGATGAAATGGCGTCTTGTCCCTGATCTAGATTTGGAAAAGATCAGTGGTCTACGATGCCTTCTGTTGGGTGCTGGTACATTAGGATGTTCTGTGGCGAGAGTACTCCTTGGTTGGGGTATTAATAATATGACAGTCGTAGATTATTCTAATGTTTCTCACAGTAATACAGTGCGCCAGAGTCTATATACACATGAAGATGCAGTGAAACATCGATATAAAGCGCATGCTGCGAAAGATGCTTTACTCAGAATACGTCCTAACATGGCAAGTTACTTTTTTTCTATCAAAATTATGTTTTCATATAGTAATTCTTCAATGAAGAAAATATTTGTACAAAAATAATTCCATAATAATAATGATCTCTTGTAACTTTTTCAAAAATGATTACTTTTCAAATCTATTAAAATATAAATATAATATATGAGATATAATTTTAATGTACATATAATATATAACATACATGATGTAATACATATATCATTTATATGTATATTTGATTGAGAAGCTTAATTGTTAATTTTAATCCATTAGAATGTGGAAGGTGTGGTTTTGTATATTCCTATGCCTGGTCACGTTGTCGGCCAAAGCATGATGGAAACGACCAAGGAAGCAGTGAGCAAATTGCATGAACTCGTAAGCAGTCACGATGTGGTGTTCTTGTTATTGGACTCGCGCGAAGCCAGATGGCTACCAACCCTCTTGTGTGCCACAATGAATAAAATAGCCATTAACGCTGCTTTAGGCTTTGATTCGTATACAGTACAACGGTACGGTACACGTAATCTTTCTGATTTTGTCGCACCTAATCTAACAGTACAGAATCCTGCAGGAGAAGATCTTGGGTGTTATTTTTGTAATGATGTAACCCAACCCGGAAACGTAAGCGTGTTTGCTTTATTTTAGATATATCTCATATCAGGTTTTGATATACATATACTAATTTAAAACATATGATGTTTTAATTCAATGATATTTTTTATTCTCATTCTAGTCACAAACGGACAGAACACTCGATCAACAATGTACCGTCAGTCGGCCAGGTTTATCGCAAATCGCCGCAGGTTTAGCAGTTGAATTACTTGTGGCAATAACACAACATCCGCAAAAGTAAACTACATACGAATTTCGTTTACTTAAAATTATTCTAATAACATTTAATCTATTTTTATCTTTTACATATAGATCTGATTTATATTCATCTACTTTTATGTAATTTCAAGAATTTCAGCTAGAGCGCTTATGAATAACGACAACGATGATTGTCAAGCAAACATAGATGATCCGTTAATAGGATTATTAGGTGGTATACCTCACACAATACGGGGTTCACTTTGGAGCCACGAAATGAAACTGACGATTACACACAGATTTCCATTCTGTACGGCTTGTTCTATACCTTTGATTAAAGAATATTGCCAACGTGGTTTTGCTTTCGTACTCGACGCTTGCAATGTGCCAAACTATCTCGAAAAATTATCAGGACTCGAAGAAATACTGAAAAGACCAGATTTGGATGAGGTATGTATCGATTAAGCATTAACATCTTAAATACATATCATTATAAAAGAATAAATATAAAATATTTCGAATTGTTCCTTTGTATAAACTGGCTTTAAAATTTTTTTTAATCATGGTTTATAATCTGGTAAAAATTATAATATTTATATTTGTACTACTTTAGATTAAAATTCTAAATATTAATTTTTTATGTTTGATTTTATATTATCATATACATCTTTTAATTTCCAGTTATGTTTTACAATGGACACTTCAAGCGAAGATGAGGAGGCATTAAAAACTGCAGTTTAAACAATATAAGTAAAGTGGGAAAATTCACATAAAACACGAGTTTTAGATTAAACTATTTGCACTGTTTATACATAAAACTAATATATGACATTTATATATACCTACAAAAAGTGTAAAGAAAGATATATCCAAAGGATTTAATCAAAGTAACACACATTCTGTAAAATCAAAAGCTTTAAACACAAAAATTGTTAACAATTAGTTACATAAGAAAAATATATTGTGAACAAAGAAAGTTTTCTGTTTTTCAGCTTTGCATTTTATTTATAATTAACGCATTATGCATATTTGTGTGAATATAAGCGTGTGTGATACATGGTTTTATGTATTTTATTAATATATTGATTTCTTTTCAAATTTTCTTTATATCGTAGTTTTTATGTTGTTTAGTTATAATGTTTATAATATATTAAGTGCAAACTCTTCTAATTCTAGTTTTTTTAAATTTATTTTTATAACGTAATTTTTTTTTATATGTACAAGAGAGATTTATTTTGATTATAATGAGGATAAAAATTGTATATGTAATAACATAATTCTCAGACTGTTGCTAATGTGTTAGGTTAGAGAATAACCATCGTAATTTTTAATCAATGTTACTCGTTTTATCATCGTTTTATAAAATATTTCTCATACATTGATTTTTCTATGTTGTATTTTTATGTCATTGTTACTAAGAAGATGTACCTGTGAGCATTCGCTTTTGTAAAAGTGGCATTTATAGTAAAGTTCGAAAATATTCTTAATTTTTTTGTATAAACATTCTTTCTCCTCCGGAAAATCAGCTATTTTATCATATTTTTCTATTGTATCGTATCATGTATTATCTTTCCGTTGCAATTGTAATCAAGGGACTGTTTACTCAAGAAAACATAATGAATATAATTTTTAACGCGTTTCCTTTTTTTCTTTTTATTTCGATTGATTGGATATTATATATAAAAACTGAAATAACTGAGTTTTAATAAAAAAAAATATCCTTTGTACTATAAATTATTAAAGAGGTAATTTTATAATGTATATATATCGCACATGTATCTTCTCTTAGATAAGAAGGATAGTGATAAGACCAGAAATTGTCGCATTTTCTGCGATGATGAAGAATTTACTTATCTATTAAGGTCTTCACAAAAACTCCGATTTCGTATCGAAGTCTGCAACTATACAGATAGTCTGTTATCATATCTCTTTTTAGATAAAAGGGTTTATGAAAGAAAATTTTACGTAAAATTCAATTTATTCATTATATGTCTTTTTACTTTTAATTATAAAAATAATGATTACAAAGAGAAAAATTTTTTCATGTCATATCTCGACATAATTAAGTATTATCGATTCCGAAAGTATATATGTAATATAACTCTAATTTATATGCATGAATAATCTCTGTTGTATATATTATTGGCTTATACCGCCCCTATAAGTAGAATGACCGCATTTTTTCGTGTACGACTAAGACAACGAGAAGAAAAGTAGGACATTGCCATTTTTGGCAAAAAAAGCAAAGTTAGAAACGAAGTCTTAATTATATGTTCCTTAATTATAATTTTATGTATTTTTATATTTATATTATTAAATCAAAATAATATAGATGACTTTTTTATCGTCAAGTATACACGCGAGTTTGTGTGTGTGTATGTTTACACATGTGAATGTACAACATAATACACCCGTACATCTCGCGCGCGTTTTCTCACGTATGTATAAATATTGCTAAAAATAAAATATAGAACAATGTAAGCGTTAAGCGATACGATTCAAAGTTTTCAAGTTTTAACAGGCCAAGTCAAACAGAGCAAAGTATATACACATATCTACATCTTTAATCATATATATCCAACGAGAGTCTTGTCGCCAACAACGAACATCACCTGGCGATTATACGCGGAGTATTGATATCTTGCGACGAACGTATAATGTATATATATATATATATATATATATACATTATACGTTCGTCGCAAGATATCAATACTCCGCGTATAATCGCCAGGTGATGTTCGTTGTTGGCGACAAGACTCTCGTTGGCGTATTTACAATACCGCGACGCGCAGCGGGCGTCAGTTGGCGGTTTTGCCGTCAGGACGCGACGATCGCGCCGCATACCGCGCATTCCAGCGTAATGCTCGAGCGCGACGAGAGACGGAGGGGTTAGGGGGGTGGACAGCCGAGGCCTGCCTGTCGGTGTCAAACGGGCCGCGCGCGTCCACCCGCCCGCATGCCATTAGATTTTCGTCGTTTTCGATGAAAACGCGTCCTCGCTGGCGGTACGACGCGCCGGCGACGAGGGTGTCGAGCTATCGACGTCACGTTTGACCGAGTGTCAACACACGGCGTAGGAGTGTCACGACGTGAGAATCGCACGAGCCTTCGCAGTGCAGTGCGACGAGTGTGTCCACGGGTGAGTAAAGCATAACACAAACATACGTATATGTACGTACGTACGTACGTGAATATATACACACGTCAAATAAAGCGATACGACGAGACACGACGTGTCGGCGCGAATCTTCCGAAGAATGCGCACATTTTTCTCTCTCTCTCTCTTTCTCGTTATTTTTTTCCCCTCTTTTTTTTTATTCTTTTACGCTATGCCGGATTCCTCTATTGATTCCTCGCGAACGTCGAGAGACGCGCCGCGCGGCGGCGCCGACGACCCGCGCGGAGTAGCGCTCTCGAAGCGTCCGTCGTCGTCGTCATTGTCCTTGTCGACTTCTCACGATAGATATTTTACTCGCGACGTTCGAATAATATAGTCGGCGATCAATTCCCGGCGAGCGAAAATTCGAAAAGTCGGCGCGCGATTGCATGAAGTTGGCTGTTTTCGAAATCACCGACAAAGCGCGCGAGAGAGCCGACAGAGCGCCCGTCTCTTCGTCATCGTGTTTGTCAAGGAATTTCACAGCAGGTATATATATATATATATGTATTTACCGATTTCGCGCACGCACACTTTTTGTCCTTCGAAAAAAATCATCGTGTCGTAAGAAAATAATTCCGAGACCCCGACGAGCGTGCGAGTTGACATTTCGCTCGCTTTTAGAGTTTTTGTGGCAAAATCGCGTTTTGCATGATTGACGCTCGAGAATCATTGACGTCGACGAGAATAATCGTTTGTTTCAAAAAAACCATATCACATATTGCAAGTCGATACATAAAGAGAAATGCAAGACTCGGCACATATCCGGCGTAAGATATACCAAATTCCACGGCGTTGTTATTCGCACGAGAAGGGAGTATCAGCGTTTCAAAATGGTTTACGACGTTTGTATTTTTCGGGGAGAAGTGCATTCCGCAACGTTGGAATTTACCGCGGAATTCGCGAGCTCGTCTTATCTGCACGTTCGACGAATTCGAAGCGGAGTTTGAACGAAACTCGTCGAAACCGGTATCGTTTGAACGAGATCGGATTTCTTGCGCGAAAATAATTTTTACGTTTGTTCACGATCATTTGCATTTGATACAATTTATCTCGCGTTTGCATATTTTTTTATATTTTTCTAGACTTTTTTATTTAATATTATATCTCGTTTCATTTCCATTCGAAAACGAGCGTGTTGCGTCAACTCCGTTTTGAATGCGTAAAGTGTAGAAAGTACACGCGACGCGGAGAAATCTATATAAAGGATTAAATTTGCGGGACTGATATTTTTATTCTTTCCCCCAAAAATTAGCGTAAATGTTTTTTTTATTATTAATCTGTCGGATATTTTTGTAGAAAATTGACCATACATATAATTACGTCAAATTTTTCAAAACATTATTCTATTTTTAATAACAATGGAAATAAAATACGCTCTTTATGTTGTACATATATGTAATTTTATATATTCACTTTCTTATATTATATAGTTTTTATTGTATTTTTACGTTCTGTAATAAAATTATAACATCCGAATATATTCGAGCAAATCAGAGAAAAGTGATATTTGACGTTTCATATGCGGCGTGTAAAAGTTCGGCGGAACATGCTCGCGTTTGGAATTCCATCGAGTGCGTCGAACTTTTCTCGGATGATTATACTGATCTTTGTTTGGGGAAAAGCGATCGTTATTACATTGGAATACTGATTTTACGCGAACAGCCAAATGGATCTCTTTAGGAATTTATATAGAAGGACCCTGACTATTTCTTTGTGTTTGAATTTCCTTGCAGCTGTTCAGTATATTTCTTTGTGTTCTGAGGATTTTCTTTTGCAGGTGTACGATAATCAAAATTTTTGAAGTTTTATTGTAATCTTTTTGTCCCCCCTGTCGTAATAAAATTATAATTCTTAACACATGAGGTCATGATGACAGTTCATTTATCGCAATGTTGTTATCATATTATATGTTGGATAACAGTCCCGATTTATTAATCTTAAAGTTTACAAATTGAGATTTGTGTAATCTGGAAAGAAATCTTTCGTCGTTTTTTTAACGAATATTTGTGCAGAAAATATTTGTGATTGTGAAATATTATGTTTTTATTATATTCATTTTTTTTTACTTTTTTTAGATATACTTCGAATAAAATGTACATTTATTTGTATAAATTATATGTTGTATATAACTGTATTTACACACACATTTTTGTTTTATTTAAGATAAATACTTAAAAATAAAAATTAAAGTTAATGAAAATTATATTTAAAATGTCGCAAACAAATCAAAGGAATAATTAAGATAGCGGATTTAAATGTATAGATAGAGTATTGAAATTTTAGATAATTCTCACTCGAATCAATTTTTTTTCGCGGATTCGTCAACGAGAATGTTCGACGAGGAATCTCGATCGGCGGTTTCGAGTTCTGGCGTTCTCGAGCTCCGCAGTCGCGTGTATAATCGCCCGCATACCACGTGCTATTCAGTGCGTATATATATGTACGCATATATACAGGGTGTGTGCACAGTTACAGATTATGAATCCATGAATTTGGAATCAATTTTTCTTTAGCGGAAACTTTGTAAGGTCTTATATTGCAAGAGTTTATGATTTTTAATATTAATGAATTCAATTAAATTATTATTAATCGTCGAATCAAAAACACAATCCGAAAAAGATAAGTGTCTTTCAATCGCTAAAAATAAATTATACATGTATCCTTATATTAGCGGTGTTAAATAGCTGCTTAATATTGCATTATAGCTTTGTAATTCTAAATTTAGAATCGTATTAATATAACTTTTATTAAATAAGCTTATTTATAATTAAATAGAAAAAAGTATTTGCCATATATTGTATAAGCGGGTCCAGTGTTTGCGTTCATGAAATTTGAAAGCTATATAAACGTTTCGATATTGATAGCATTTCTTCTAGTGTTTTATAGAGATACTAATGCTTAGACACCCTATGTATTTATTCGATCGAATCTTCGGCCGAGATAACACGTCGCGTGGGAATTCGCCGATCGAGTGATTAGAGTGGCGTGCGTGATGTTAGTCGAAGGCGCGAAGATTCACCGTTCTCTCTGTGGCTCACACACGCCGTTAATTTAACACACGTTCTGGCTAATTAAATTAAATTAAATATACAATTTAAATTTTTACGGTCATAACTTAGATCTGCGCGAGAATAGAGAGAAAACTCAAGTTTTTCTTTTATATTCTATATATTTTAGTATAAATATACTTTTAACAGTTTAAATTTTATCTAATTTTATCCCCAAATTTATATATCTTTTTCATAAATATAATTTTTAATATTTATTTATATATTTCTAATTTAAACATGATTTTCATTTCTTTTCTGTGATTTTTATTTAGCTTGTACTAATTGTTATAAATTGCAGAATGCACATAATACTAGAGATCAGAGATAATATAAGTATTAAAATCAGTTATTTTCACGACAAAGAGAATGTAATTGAAAGAAAATCTCCATAAATTTCAAAAATATAATCACAGAGAATTACAAAATAATATATTAAAAAAATAAAATTTTTTCCTGAATAAATGAGATCGGAAAAATTGAGAAGGATAAAGTAAAATGTTTAAAACGTTATGTATCGAAATTGTAAATTTTGCGTATTTAGAATTTTAAAAGTTTTACGTGCCTGAATTCCGATCTCTCTTACATCAATTCGTGTTTATAAATGCGGTTATAAATCGCATGTATGCAACGTCATTTCGTATAAATGACGTTACATACATGCGATTTTTGCATGCACGCGATACACTTTATTTAGGCCATCCTTTCGTTTAAATAGCACGGCAGCTGAGACGACGCGTGATTCATAAAACGTTTACACTATGCGTTACTCGTAAAAAAAGAAACGGGAGGAAGGGGCACGGCCGAGGAACGGCACGCCTTTGTAAAAACCAGATTCATCCTCAACCTTATCTCGTTGTTTTATCACGCGAGGAACTCCACAAACATACGACACGCGCGGAATCGGGCGGTGTCTCGTAGAATTCTTTTGAAGAGATGGCAAACTTGAAGAAGTTGGCACTAATAATTTACACAATTTAGATTTGTAAAAGTTGATAATAATTAATAATTAACATAAATCAGTAAAATAATAGTTGGCAAGCAAAATAATAATTAATAATTCTCGAGTTGGGAATTTATAATCTTTAAATATCAAATGTTAATATTTCTTTTAATGCTGGATATTTTAAAAATTTGCTTTTATTTCCTTATTACGATCTTTTTATTCTATTAATGGAATTACGCACTTTATTTCTTAGTCGGAAATTAAAAATATATTTTAACGAATTAAAGGAATAAGAAAGGGAAAATGAAATTGTTTCATTTCTATCAGTTTGCACAAAATGCACGGTTCTTTGGAAAGAACAAGAAGAAAAGGCTAAAATACCGAAAAGAGAGTAATGTATGGAGCGGAAGGGAGGCGGATAAAAGGTTGTTTATATTGTTATGATAGAATCGTGATGTCGACCGTACGGTAGTGTTGCGAGAAGTGGGAAAAGCATGCGAGGAGGATGGTAAGGAATGAGAGAGGCCGTGATACAAGTAGCGAGGGGCTCGAACTAGCAATCAACAATTCTCTTTTCCTTCTCACAAATCCGAAAATCCGAACTATTTCTCTGTTTAAAATAAAAGCGAACATCGGAAATGACTATATACTAGACTTCTTTTTTGTTTTACATCAAAAAAGATTTCAGAAAACGAAATTCATAAATTATTAAAAGTATTATGTTTTCGAAGTTTATATACGTGTGTATAGGAATCTAAAAAAATCAGTAGAAATCTTAATCTAGAGATTGTAATATTGATGTAAATTACATATCGCATACAAAGTGTTTCCTAAAATATATAATTTAATCAAATTTTACTAATTCATTATGCTAATTATAACGATGCAAATGCATTCTTTCCGAATTTCATTGAAAATTGTATATTAATGAGAAATCGTGAAACACACGTAAATGTTTATTGTTTATTACATGCATATTTTATAACAGTAATAACGATAATATACCGTGTTTTAATATTTAAGTGATGTACACTAACACTGCCATTTCTATTCTATACTATTTTCTATATTTATATCTTTGCATTTTTCAGAAGAATATCAGATAATATTTGCATATTTGTCGAGTTATTTAGACGTTGGCTTTTTTTCATTAATGTAGAACTGTCAAATGTTTGTAACTTGAAAAGAATGTATAAGCATATAAGAAATGTATATCAGTAAAGTTTGACTAAAAATCTCGAGCAACAAATGGAAAATAAATTCGAAAATGATCATAATTTGCCAGTAGAAAGTTTCTAAATATTTTTCATTATAAACATCTGTAGCAATCTTCTAAATATTTTTTAAACGTTTTAAGCGTTAATAATTAAGAAAATAACAATAAAAAAAGAATGCAATTAATTAGGGACTTGATATCAGGAGACTTAATATAAAAAAAAGAATGAACTATCAGTATCAATTGCATTATTTAATAATCGCTAAAGAAAAATCGATTCTTAAGTGGTCAAGGAATATATCATTAGAAATGTCATTATAACACCATATATTTAATTAAAACGATTATCAATCGATATTTGATTGATTCTATTTTGCGCGAACGTGTCGATCCTGCCGCTAAGTACGTGGCACGCGAGAAGAGAGATCCCGCGTAAGAAGGAGAGAGAGAGAGAGAGAGAGAGAGAGAAAGAGCATTGCGGGGGTGGGGAGTCCCACGAGAGGAGGAGAGGTGTTGGCGGTGAGGAGTCCGCATTCCACAGACAATGTCACGTTTTTTAATCCCCGTTTTACTTTATTTGCGCCGCCTTCGCGGTCACGAGGAAGGCCCCAAACAGTTATAGTTCGACTTCTGTCCCTATACAGAGAGCGCCTTCTTTCGCGACGTGGAAGCAGACGAGGACAAGGACGACGTATCCTTGCCGCGAAGACAGCGACGAAGGAAGCAACTCTACGCAGTGGAGCAAAGTGAGAATTCGCGAACCGCTGTCAGGGTACACGCGAATTTCGTGCGGGGGTGACACCCGAGAGGAGAAGGAGAAGAAGGAGGAGAGGAAAGAAGGAAGAAGTTGGAACAGACGAAACGAAGGAGGAGGGAAGATATGTCCGCTGTCGAGAGTGCCTTGGACGTCCTCTCCAGAGCGGCGACGATGGTGCAAGGTCAGTTTATACTTTTTGGAATATTTTGCGATTCGCGCGAACCTTAGGGCGATCAGAATTTCTAATAACGTGTCTTCTTGTTGAAGTGTCCTTGGCCGTCGAGAGACGAAATTACTCTTATTTTAATCTAGTTTAATATTTGCAATACGTGATTATAAAAAAGTTGATCGTATTTCACTCCATTTATTGTCCTTAAACTTTAAAATTTTAAAGCGAATATAATAATAATTAAATTAAAATATTAAAGTTAATAATTCCTATATTATTCTATTTTATATTATAATTTATTTCAATTACACAAGAGAGAGAAATTATTTCACATTTACAGATGACATAAGAGACATGCTATATAATATTACAACGCGGATAATTTGTAATTAATATATTAAACTCATTCTTAGAATATTAAAAACAAATTTGAAAAAACTTGTGTTTTTTTATTATATAATGATTGTCTTTAAGACAAATAAAGTAACCTGCGCTATAAAATAAAATGCGCATATCCATTAAGTATAAAGTATTAATATATCAATATATCAAGTATCAATATATCATTTTCCAATTTCCCAATCCGAAAATTTCTGTGCTTTATTTGGCTGCGCTTTATTTAAAAATGGAAAATCAAAACGTTTCTAATTTATAATGAAGTCCATTTCTTTTAATTCTGTCATGCTTATTTTCTCAAAAAGATTGCTCCGATCTTTCCTTTTGTCTTTTCCATAAAATTTCAAATTATATGTAAATGATATACTTATGATGGATATGCGGTTTAGCGCGATGTAACGCGATCAAGTTATTCGCGTGAAATGCACAGACTTTAAAAACAGCAACGACTACTTGACATGCTGTCGACATTCCTCGCATAATTCGTTTAATAGTCATTCTATATTTTGCGCGCGTGCACGATGGCGTTAACCAGACTCGTTTGTATGCAAGTTGCGGCGAATCGCCATAGGTATCGCCTATTATTATCGCAGGTGCCTAGTCATAATGCAATATGCCATTACTTGACATAAAAAAAATTTGCGATTGTAACATACTGTTACTATCTCGGTTACAATCCAATCCGCAATCGTATTTATACGGAATCGATCATACGATCGCGGGTGAGCAATCGCATTCTTCGCTTTGTATTCAGTCAGTCCCCTTACGAAATCGTCTTTGCAGAATGATTCGAACGCTTTTGCGCGATTGCTAAAATAAGAAGTACAATAACGAATATATATACGAATATATTTAAGTTATACAATAAAATGTTTGAAATATGTATCTTCAATCTCTAATTGATACTATACTTTGAAAAGTAAATAATGTGTATCTGAAATATATTTTGCCAGATTCGAAATTATATAGATTATTACATTTCTCTGCTAATTAGCAGTACAATTTTTTAATAAAATTTATGTAGCCTGAAAAAGAAACATATATCATAATTAGTATTAATTATATAATGATATATGTAATTAATATTATAAATATTAATAAGATAGTTATTGGTCTGCCGTTTGTCATCACAAGACGATCGTGTAATTCGAATTCTGATTCCATTTATGCTTGTTGAATAATACCTCGAAATGTTGTAACAACGGTTCCGCATAGTCGTCGTTTATAATCGTGCGATTCTGCGTATTGCAGATTAAATACACGTGTTCAGCTCCGCGCGTGAATGCGCATTTGCTGATCTTGAATTTTTATTCTTCGACGGAGTGAGTCCGTCCGTCCTCTGCTTACATCGATACATTTTATCAGAAGGTTTCAAACAAAATATGCATCGGCTGCTTAAATTCTCTATTGCACTTTATACTTTTGTTTCGAATAATAGATCGAATGAATAAAATAATGACTTTATTTATGATACAAATTAAGTAGACCTTCCATACGAATGAATAAATGTTAAGTTGCATGTCACACATATTCTCTTATATTTCTGTCTAATAATATAATTTAATGTATGAATCATGCGATATTATCCGATCTCTCTCTCTTTCTCTCTCTCTCTCTCTCCTTCCTCATAAAATTTTTTTATATTTTTTATAATTTATTTTGTATACAGTGCCCTGTTATCGTTAAAAAAATTATGTGAAAAGTAAGCAACTTTGCGAAAGTCGCGGACTTGGCGACAAAGTCGATGTGCGATAATGATAGTACATGGATATCGAGTGAATTAAAATAAACTCTCTCCGCCGTTATCACGCATTCGTGCGTGCATCGCATCGATGCGCCGGTTTTCTATCGTATATCTCCGTGTATATAAAGGGTCGTACAAAATTGCTCGTTCTATCATCCATGTGGTCTTCGACTTAAGGATTCGATCTTCTTAATAAAATCATATTTTAATTGTTTTTTAAAACAATTACATATCTGCAATATTATGTGTGCGATAACATTTTAGAATTTTTTTTACTTATTAATCGCACCACAGTATTTTTTATTTTTACATTTGACTCGCCTAAAAATGTGTTAGAGATATAAATATCGTAAACAGGATGGATTTCGAGTGTTTTTAGTATATTTTTATCATTTTATCAGATCTCTTAAATAATCAATGGATGTTAATGTGCGAATCTTTTGATCTCGGCACACCCAGTATGCTGCACGAGAGAGAAAGAAAAAGATAGAGAGGCCGAGAGAGAAAGCAACAAGAGAATCGAGTTGGTTTTGCGCGCTCGTTCGTAGTATCCACCTTACAAATACACACTTAAATTCGCGATGTATCCGTGCAAGATACCCCCGCTATACATTTGTACATGTATATACGCGAGTCAGAGTATTTGTATGCGTAAAAAGCAACCTCCTTCGGTTCCACGTGGATGGCGAGAGGGGAGAATGCGGTGAACGACGAACCGAGGAGGCGGCGGTGGATGAATGAATGAATCTTAAGACAGTCATGAGAGAGACGCATCCACGAAACCGCGAGCGTGCCTTTGAGAGGGACGCGCGTTTTGAAGGACTTCGCGGCTTCTCCTCATCGTCGCCGTTGTCGTGGTCCTGGGCATTGTGCGCACTTCGTGATTGCACTCCTCGATTGTGAACCTCTTTCTCGCAGCTTCTCTCCGCGAATGCGCGTCTCACTCTCTCGGAGCTCCTGCGTTTTGTGGCTTTTTCGCGTTTTATCTCGTACTCCCAATATATATATAATCCTCGCCTTTTTCTTCGTTTCTCTGATTTTGCCTGTTGCTTTCTTCTTACTTCCAATTATTCTCAACTCTTCACGTGATCTTTTCTTTGATATTTTGATCGTTTTGCACCGCTTCGACCATTCTGTGATCGTCGTGATTGGCCGTCTTCAAGAACAAAGATACTTTGCGTGATACTTTGAGTTTGTAAAAATTTTGGAAAAAAAGGAAAAAGTGATCAGTGCACAAACGAATTTATTTAAGAATGGGATTTTTAATGTGGAAATTGTATCGTAATTTTTTTTCATCTCGAAGATGAAAGTGACAAAGTGCTTCGAAAAATACGTCAAGCGATATGTCTTCTAAAAAGTTTTAATTAAAAGTTATTTTTTTGCTACACTTTTTATACATCAAATTTAAGTAAAAATTATTCTAAAAACTGTTGTAACTTTATCGAAAAATTTTGAAGAGTATAAAAAAAGCTGTTTTGAAGAAGCTTCTCCGAATAAACCGAAATCTCGATTCGAGGAAAGAATATAACTCCGTACAATACGTCCGAAGAACAATAAACTTTCACGGTGACTCTGCTCGTCGGAAGATCAATCACTTTCGATCTCTCGTAAGGAAAGGCGGTCCCCTTAATTTGACTCGCTTTTGCAATTAATGCTCTCAAGGCCGATAACATGGAGATTTCATCCAAGAGACGGCGCCTCTGGCAACCGTGGCGTAACATCGACAGTCTTCGACTGATTTGCAAATCGGAAGGTATGTTACTCTATAGAACGCGATAGAAAATAAAAGAGAACTCTGAAAAAGTCTAGAAAATGATGCAAATTAAAAGAAACATAATCCCAGAAAGTTTAAAATTGAGTTCAATAATAAATTAGAGATGTTTCTTTGCCGCGTTCAGGACTAATCGGGTCTCTAGCGAAGAGATTTGATGTACAGTATAATTTTAAAAGAACTAACAATTAATAATATATAAATTTAGACGTTGAATGAATGTTCAACTATTTTGTCTCTTATGTTAAATTTTGGAGAGTTTTGATAATCTCGATTCATTCGCTGGATAGAGCCAGCTATATTCTATAATTTGGCGATAAAGGTACAAGAGTCATATGCTCGTTTGTTAATTATCGGCGGGATTGATTGAGAAGTCAACCGACTCGCAGACGGAGGAAACCCTCTCGCCCCGCTCATCTCTTCGGTCCATTCATCTTTTCCCTACGCGCCTCTAAACCAGTTTCAACATCTTCCTGACGATCCTCTCACGACTATTAGGCACTTCCTGCCCATCCTGGGAACCGGACTCGTTTTTATCACCCTCCTCCTTCGTCCTCCTTTTCTTCCTGCTTCTTCTCTATCGATTGCAGGGAAGGGTTGTTGTTAGATCGGTTTTCCAATTCTAGATACCTCGTCGCGAGGAAATGGGCGACCTTCGGCGATTTTATAAATTTCAATCTATAATGGAACTTATTACAAGGATACGCCAAGAATTTTGAATTTCATTTTTCTCATGACGTAAACAAAATGACGCCAAAAAATTACATCCCGTGTAAAATATAAAAAATAAACATAAAGAGAGAAAGCTCACCGAAAGGTTCAGTATTGTATTTGCCGGTACTGAAGAAAAAACCATATAGGTATCGAAAGAAGAAAGATTTATGAAGGTTCGACCGTGAAACTATCATTACTTTTTCTAATCCGACTTACACTAACAATAAGTTTTCGCAATTAAGTTTCGGCAATATTCTCGCATCCGGTAGCGATGTTATATATATATATATATATATAACATTTTATTATGTATTGAAATAACCAATCTATTTTGTTTACGCGACTCCAAGCTGCTTTAAAGATATATACATATCGTGCTTTTCATTTAACATATGAAATGTATCGAATGTTGATATCATTGATGTGTGATACGCCGATAAAGTTTGTTCGTCTCTTTCTTACGTTTATATTGATTTATATATATATATGTGTTCTTTATTACCTTCAAGTATATTTACAACCGGTGTTTTCTTATAGCTCATCTGTCGTTACCCTCGCTTTCACCCTGTATTTGTAGTAATACGCATGCGTGGCATTCCTCTTCCGTTTCACAGTAAGACGAAACAAAGTGTCAGGAGAAAAAATAAGTCAGTGTTTCTCGAAAGTTTAGAATCGTACGTAACGTCTCGTGCACACCCTCGCTTTAGAATTGTACGTATTGTCTCGTGCTATAATCCTATTCTCTCGACTACGAATTATCTTGTATTACTTGAAGCAAGACGAATCCAAGGAACGTAGGAGGAATTCGATTCGGAGTAGTGAATATATCAGTGGCACGAAAATTACAGCAGACCGAGTGTGATCGATATAAGATTCAAGGAATAACATAAGATTTGAAAAATCCATCTTGATCATCTCTTCATCGCTGGTACAATCATCGAGTCGTTAATCCATGTGCATTCACAGTAGCATCTTCGGTGCTTTGTGTGTTGCAGAGGAGAGACCGAAAACGACGAATCTACATCGGAAGCCGAGCAGCGCGTGGCGCAAGGAGCGTAGGAAAGATCCGATTCAGAGCGAAGCGTTGGATATGTCGGCGGCGCGGCAGCATCATCACCATAGCAGGCCGAGTGTGATTGTCCCGACCATACCGCAATCCGGTAAGCATTGCTGAAGAAGCATTGCTTTTCTCACCTAAAAGAGAAAAAGATATTAGTAAAAGATCAGTTACACACACCAAAAAGAAAGAATGTTTCGTGTTGGATTATAAAATTCTCCAACTGACAAAAGACAAGGATACCATTTTTTAATTTAATAATATATAAATTTAGACGTTGAATGAATGTTCAACTATTTTGTCTCTTATGTTAAATTTTGGAGAGTTTTGATAATCTCGATTCATTCGCTGGATAGAGCCAGCTATATTCTATAATTTGGCGATAAAGGTACAAGAGTCATATGCTCGTTTGTTAATTATCGGCGGGATTGATTGAGAAGTCAACCGACTCGCAGACGGAGGAAACCCTCTCGCCCCGCTCATCTCTTCGGTCCATTCATCTTTTCCCTACGCGCCTCTAAACCAGTTTCAACATCTTCCTGACGATCCTCTCACGACTATTAGGCACTTCCTGCCCATCCTGGGAACCGGACTCGTTTTTATCACCCTCCTCCTTCGTCCTCCTTTTCTTCCTGCTTCTTCTCTATCGATTGCAGGGAAGGGTTGTTGTTAGATCGGTTTTCCAATTCTAGATACCTCGTCGCGAGGAAATGGGCGACCTTCGGCGATTTTATAAATTTCAATTTTCTCATAACGTAAACAAAATGACGCCAAAAAATTACATCCCGTGTAAAATATAAAAAATAAACATAAAGAGAGAAAGCTCACCGAAAGGTTCAGTATTGTATTTGCCGGTACTGAAGAAAAAACCATATAGGTATCGAAAGAAGAAAGATTTATGAAGGTTCGACCGTGAAACTATCATTACTTTTTCTAATCCGACTTACACTAACAATAAGTTTTCGCAATTAAGTTTCGGCAATATTCTCGCATCCGGTAGCGATGTAATATATATATATATATATATAACATTTCAATTCAAATTGTGATATAAAGTCTCGATATTGAAGAAAGTTGATAGATTCACTGGTAAAGTCTTGATGTAATTTCTTTTGGCAACGTTATTACAATTTTATAAGAAAGGTGGAATAAAACGCTTTAACGCTGAAACCGAGATGTAATTATAGAGCAACTCCAACACTCAATATTTACAGAAGAAAATTAAATTAATTATTAAGAAAGCAAATAAATAATAAAATCTTTCTTTTAATTTGTAATATAATTTTATTTAATTAATGAGATTATTAAAATGGAATATTTTTAAAAATCTGATTGATTGTAAAAAGATATGACTGTCATTTCTCTGATTGTAAGGATAAGAAAAGATCATCTGCGCAAACGATAAAGATTATTGCCTTATCGTCATTATATAATCTATTGGTATAGATCGTATAAATAATAAATTTATTGTTGTCTTCGCGCTGTCCGGTATTTTTACCGAACTGTTTCCGACTAACAACGGATATTTTGACGATGTCGTTAAGCATCTCGCATCCCTGAGGTCCTATTGTCGTCATAGGGATGCCTGCGTTCCATGACAATGCAATGCCCGCTGCACCGAAATATCGTGCAGATGTGAGGCCACTTTCAATGGGAATATACGGTTAATCCCGACAGCATTCTTTCGTGCTTGCAGGCTTTCCTGAAACATTAATCCTCGTATTAGTCATGAATGGAATTAACACGATGACGAATAATCCGAACTATATCATAACGACGCTAGATAGATCTATTATTCATAGATGTTGATTTTAAATATTTCATATGCTCTGTTAGAAATTATTAATAAATATTATTTAAGAAGTTTAAACATGATTAAAATATGCATAATTAATATTATTAATATATAAATATTAATATGATATTAATATATATTGTCTCCGAATTTATATCTCAAATATCGGAAATAATAGATTTTTTTTATACATTTTAAAAAAGATGCTGTAATTTAAAGATTTTATTGAAATTTACCGAATTATTTCTTTATATGTTCTCGCGAGGTTTTTATCTTTTATTCTAAATCTTTTTCTGAATTTGTGTGATTTATATGTATTAACTATAATCACATATAAATATTACATAATTAAATACACACATACACACATATATATATATATATAAATGCATATAATAGAACATATATTATTAAATAATTACATATAAATAGTAAAAATGTTGCAAGTAATGTCAACGTAACATAAATTTTACTTGCCGCTGCCAAAAACGCTATTTATTTGGAGTTAATTAACGAAAGGGATTCGTATTTTTGTTTAGGCACTACGATCGAGGACACGGCGGAGACGCCTACGCCGACGGCGATGCCTACTGCGGCGAGTGGACAGAGGACCGGCATCAGGACGGCGGGTGGTGTCAGCGATCCTGCGATCGACGAGCATTTCAAGCGGTCATTGGGCCCGAAAGAGTACGCGGCCGTCTTTAATGCCACTAATACCGACAAGGAAACCGGCCTGAGCGGTAAGTATATATTAAAAATTTATCTGCACGCGAAAAGGGAGTATAAGGATAGATAGATAGATACAACACTCTAAATCCAGCCTTGAGTCAACCATGGATGATGGTATTTTCAATGGTCCAGGCTAGACTTTATCTGGATTCAATTTATTGGCTTATTACTTATGAAATGCGATTTTTACATTAATTCTCTATTGGCACGTTTGATTTACAAAAAAGAATAAGATATCTACGAAATTAAACAATTTTTTGTGATATTTTTCTTATTTAACAAAAAGGTATTTTTATAATCTCGATTCGATTAAATAAGTAGGAAATTGATTATTTTCGCGCGTTTTATAAAAATGTTTCATAAAAAAGTCAAAGTTAAAGAATATGTGATATGCAAATAGACCAAATAAAACTGTTTGGATCCAGTCTGTGTCGGATTAGTTCCCTTGATGGTCTAGACTGGACCAATCTGTCTTATATATTCTTTGCGTAGTTGATGATCATTTTGCGAAAGCTCTCGGCGAGACCTGGACGAGGCTTAAGGCGATCAATCGAAGCAAGGAATCCACCTAACCACCGGAGAAATTCGTCAGGAATCTTATCGTCGTTCTCGTTGTCGTCCTCGTTGTCGCTTGACGACCATCGTAACCCATTCGGGTGAAATCGTTCCAATCTTGCTCGTTAATTATGCACTAGCGATAAGTCATTACCGATAAGAATTAACTGCATTCGCGCCTGTACTCGAAGAGTCCGCACATTGAAGAAAAGCTGAAATTATAAGAGTTTTTAAATAAAAGTTGAGCTGAAACGTCGAGAGCTGAATTGTCAGGCGGTACAACCTGTTACTGTGCACTCCCTTAGAATTGGATTTCTATATCAATACTCGACATTTGAAAAGATATAAGTTAAAAATGTTAAAACATGACAGATCAAAGTCGAAAGTATATGGACTAAATATTAAATACTTTCTTAAAAATATTGACTCACTTTTATGTGAATTACATCTTTTGTTAATAAAATTACATTATTCGCTTATAGATTTGAAATCGACCGACATCTATTCCTTTTCTTTTATTAACTGGCAAAATTATGACTTATATTCTTTTTTTCACATCGGACTCTTTCGTAAAACATTTTGTTTTAATTGGTACGTACTGCGCCGTATAAGGAGGGTATCAAGTGTCCTTGATCTTCTTGCTTTTCAACTGGATGCTCGATGTCGTTGCTTTTTCGTCAGACATGCGAAATAAGAAGACATTGGGAAGGCTGGTCCGCTGTGCGCTACATTTTCTACGGTGAGTGCATTGCGTGAACGAATTTGATATTGTTGTATATAAGCACGTACTCCCTTACTACGCCATCGCCACAGTCATTACCGTATAGTTCCAAGTTGTGTATGAATATAAAATTATTTATTATAATGTTTCATATATTCCTCGCAAAATACGAAGTTTATATATATGTACACACACACAACACATACATATGTATGTATGTATACAGAATGTCCTATATAAATAGGGTACAAACCGATATTTTTTTTTTCTTGTCAAAAAATAAGCTATTTTTTTTTGTTGAGAAAATTGCCTTTAGTAATTTTTTTCTTTATTATAAAATAAAGTTTTTCGACATCTCTCATTCGCGAACGCAACTACTATTAGAAAGAGTTGGAGTTAGCTGATTTATTTTAGAAAAATATAAATATTAGATTTAATTGTAACAGAATTACCAAAATTCTACACGAAGAATCGAAAAAAAAAACAAATGCACTATTCGCGCCTTAGCTCCTATCTGCCAATTTTCCCACTTAATTGTTCTTATCCTGAACCTATTGCTGTTACTATTAAAAAAATGAGATATCTTGAAAACAATGCATTTCCGGAAATTTTTCCAAAGGAAAAAGATATATGGTAGTACCGGTTTATATTCTACTTATATGTTATCTTCTCATAGGACTTCGTGTATGTATATGTGTGTGTATGTATATAATAATATTTATATAAGTGTGTACGAAAGACTACAACATACACTGAATAACAATGTGATACGTTCCCTCCTAGTATAAATAATTTCAATAAAGTGAACAATATTTTGAAATTCGATCATATACGATTCACTGGACGAATGTCTGATATCTCAATTTTGTTTTTAGAGAGGGCTCTCTTAATTCAGCTAAGAATTGATAAAACTAAGTTAACAAAATTTACAAATTTCGCGCAATTAGTAATTAGAAATATTTTACGAAATGTTTTTTCATGACATTCTTTACATAGTTAATCATAATTATACTACAGGCATATATCTGACGGGCAGAATAGTTTAGACAACTGTGCCACTTAATTTGTCTCAACTAGGGGGATAGGATCATTGTTCATGTCTTGTATATTGTAATAACGACCGTTATACTGGAGGAATGAAACGCGCGCACAAGAGGGTTGGTGAAAAGAGCTGTAATTTAATAATAAGACAGGACATCGCACAAACAACGTATAAATATTACGTCTTCGTATCGGCCGTAATGCCGTACTAGTGGCTGTAAAGATAAAAAAAGAATATGTATAGATATGAAAATGATGTATGAGAAAGATTATATTATAAAATAAAGTTTTTCGACATCTCTCATTCGCGAACGCAACTACTATTAGAAAGAGTTGGAGTTAGCTGATTTATTTTAGAAAAATATAAATATTAGATTTAATTGTAACAGAATTACCAAAATTCTACACGAAGAATCGAAAAAAAAAACAAATGCACTATTCGCGCCTTAGCTCCTATCTGCCAATTTTCCCACTTAATTGTTCTTATCCTGAACCTATTGCTGTTACTATTAAAAAAATGAGATATCTTGAAAACAATGCATTTCCGGAAATTTTTCCAAAGGAAAAAGATATATGGTAGTACCGGTTTATATTCTACTTATATGTTATCTTCTCATAGGACTTCGTGTATGTATATGTGTGTGTATGTATATAATAATATTTATATAAGTGTGTACGAAAGACTACAACATACACTGAATAACAATGTGATACGTTCCCTCCTAGTATAAATAATTTCAATAAAGTGAACAATATTTTGAAATTCGATCATATACGATTCACTGGACGAATGTCTGATATCTCAATTTTGTTTTTAGAGAGGGCTCTCTTAATTCAGCTAAGAATTGATAAAACTAAGTTAACAAAATTTACAAATTTCGCGCAATTAGTAATTAGAAATATTTTACGAAATGTTTTTTCATGACATTCTTTACATAGTTAATCATAATTATACTACAGGCATATATCTGACGGGCAGAATAGTTTAGACAACTGTGCCACTTAATTTGTCTCAACTAGGGGGATAGGATCATTGTTCATGTCTTGTATATTGTAATAACGACCGTTATACTGGAGGAATGAAACGCGCGCACAAGAGGGTTGGTGAAAAGAGCTGTAATTTAATAATAAGACAGGACATCGCACAAACAACGTATAAATATTACGTCTTCGTATCGGCCGTAATGCCGTACTAGTGGCTGTAAAGATAAAAAAAGAATATGTATAGATATGAAAATGATGTATGAGAAAGATTAAAAAAAAATAAGAAAGCGTTTAATTATTCTCACAGAATTACGTTAGTCTCCGCCAACATTCTCTTTCCAAGATCTTCCTTAACTTTTAATCACGCGCACTCGTAAAACGAGAAAACGATCCCGCCTCGCTTCGTCTAGCTTTGCCGAATGCTAAGAAGAGTAGTACTGATTTCTAATGGTGCTAGGAAGTCCAGCTCGTACCCCAGCACGCACAGAAGTCAGTACCTCTACCTTCTTATATGCGCAAAATTCTTTCACTTTCTATCGTCGTAACTGAAAAGCGCGTCGCACACACGGTGAGTTTTCAGATAGGATTATTGCGAAGCCTTATATGAGATATGCTATCTTTCCGGAGAAAGGTCAAGGATCCGCAAAACTAGGATAAACGTCATCGAATGTTACGCGAATCGGATATTTCGAGATCAATATCCAATTTCAAAGATGGGGGATTGATTTCACAGAATGAATATTTACGTCATATCTCTTTAACCCAATTACTCCTTTATCAGACAATAATTACATACCTCCTTTCGCCTCCGAAAACTACGGATTTTAACTGTTTCATCCGGTAAAAGAAAGTGAAGCCGATTACTCTTCGGGATGAATAACACGGAGAACGAGCAAATATGCGTATTCCACGATTATAGATAAAACCGAACGTCTAGGCTTTCTTAAAAACTACACTTTTCCTCCCCGCAACAGGAATTTCCAACTGATGGCAGAAAGGAAAGCCCGTCGATATATTACGAGTGGAAATAATAAGCGAGACTTTCCTTGTTCGAACGTTGTTATTCGTAGGTGGGCCCAGATGGGATGGACTGTCCCAGGAGCGCTCGGATGGCTTCCTATATGCAGGCGGCCTGTTCACTTGCCGTAAAGCAAAGTGGTAACTTAATATTAAAGCTGAATATAAGTATGGTAATTCCATATCGCAGAGTCTAAAGTAAGCCTACACCTTATATTCCGCTCGCTCCTTCTCCCCGCTACCGAGCTCTCAGTCATCTCCGGACTCTGTTTCCCTCTTACTCCGGGATACCTCGAGCGTGATAACGCGACAGGATACTAAATATCGGCTGTTCTCTTTGCTCTAAGTGTAAATTGCCACCGTCCTCTGTCTATTACATAGTCTTCTGTTCTACCACTTGTGATCTCCTTTCATTCCTTTTTGTCCCCTTTCTGTTCCTCCCCTACGCGTACAATAGCGGTTTTTTTCCTTACTCGTCTTTCGACACCCGATTTTCTCGGAATATAATTCGGTATATACCGATAATTATGCAATATAAATTATAACAGTGAGTAGATAAAGAAATATCTATCGCTATACAATTCTCAAACAAGTTTTATTTAATTGTTGCAATTTTTTTTTCAAAAAATATTACGAATAAAATTTTTCTCTATATTAATAGAGATTCAATTTTATTTAGTAATATATATTTACTAATAGATTGTGATATATTTTGAATATTTTTCCAGAATAACGTATTAAATTTCTACCAGTTTTAATTAATTTAAATACATGTCTCGATACAGGATTAATAGTTTTTAAAATGCACGACTATATTCGTGTGATAAATTATATTATTATGTCACAATATATCTTTCTCTCTCTGCTTTTTATTTAGAAAAGCGATTGCGTCGACAAAGCAAGTTTTACCGTTTTATCCATTGTCTTGGAATGATTTTTAACGAAATGAGAGACAGGTGTCCGCAAAGAGCAGCGGCCTTGAGATTAAAGTCGGTTATATTATCATCTACGCATCTTTTTATACATCTCTTTTGCGCATTGTTCATAACGTAGATACTTTTTGAATGTTTTCAAACGATTTAATGTGCATTTTAACTGCGTTAAGTATACTTGATATATGCTATTAATTAAATTTATTTTATTTTATTTGCTTTGTTATCGATTTGCTACTCATAAATTCAAAGAATTATTTTTTCAAAAATATTTATTCCTATTTTGTGTATCACAGGTTATATATATTGATATGTAGGTGAAACCGTTAAAGATATTGCTAGAAATTAAGTAAAGCAATATAAAAAAGTATTTGAAATAACATCCATTTCTTAGAATTTTTGAAAATAATTTTTTTCCAAGTGATTTTTGTCAAATGATGTCGGATTTGTTGGTTGATGTTTGAGAGAGCTTCTACTCCGTACTTTCTGCTCACAGTCTGACTCGCAGTCGGCCAAGGGGTGTGGATAAAGGGGGTAAACTTTCGGGACGCGTCATCCTGGATAATTTATAATTAATTGGGGCGAATGCCTCTCTTGCTTCCGGGACACGCAGCTGGAAATGGGCCAGTAGATCGTGCATTAGAGCAGATGCTCGCGTAAACGCACATTTTCCAACGCACATGCAGGTGTTGCCCGATTGGGAAAGCATATTGACTATAGGAGCGAATCCGATTTTCGTGTATTCTCATGCATCCGAATGTTGCGTTTTTTGTATGTAAATGTTAAAACGAAGGGGAACGCGATAGAAATATATGCCAGATGTTAGAAAGTATGTGATTGAAAACTTTTATGGAAAAAAGTGAAAAAATAAAGTTTTATGTATTATAGAGTTATTTCGATGTCACTATATATAGTGAAACTATTTTTGTGTTACAAAATAAAATCTAAAGTTTTAGTAAAAGTTGAAATTATCTAGTCTAAGAACGCTAATTCTATGTCCGAGACATGACTCTGAAATGCTATCATGCTCAGTTTTCGGGACGTAATAATTTGGAAAATTGTCCATAATTATTTCCAGATTGTATTTCTTTTGTGCATATATGAAGCTGAATTAATGAAAAATAGGGAAACACTAATAGTTCTTATTAATTAAGCGTTATTTACTGGCGCGTTGTAAATAAATTCTGAATTTATCCACCGCTGAAAAGATTGCTATTTTTTTCTAATATTAACTATAACTTTTTTATACACTTCCTTGCAATTATTATCTTCCCCTTTTTCTTTCTCCAAAAACCTAAACATATATTTGTTTTATTCCGAATGCAGAAAGTTCAACTAAAGACAATAAATTTGTGGTCGATTTTTCTGACATTACTCAAATATTTGTCAAGAAATCAACAACTTTCTAACGATTCGTTACAAATAACTTACATAACTCAATCGTCAATCAAGACGAATAAAGAAATTATATTTAAAAGTTCAAAGAACATCAAAGATATAACAGAAACGAAAATCTGTCCTCAGAATGTTTTGTAAAATCGCCCAGCATATGAAATAAATTTTTCGAGTACTTACATGTTGATTGGAGATTATCGATAAACAGGTATCGGACGCCAATCGTGTCTAGTTTATTTATCGTCTCGCGGAGACGCGACACGTTGTTGTTTGTTCATCTGAGGTCTCTCAGGCGTATCTCGTTTCTGAACCAGATCCGGCCGACCGCAGGTCTGGCGTCATTTTTCCGTTTTCTTCTTTTACGTTACCCGCGACGTGTTAACATTGATAGAAGCGAAAAACAAAAAGAAAAAGAGAGAGGAAAAGAAAGAAGTTGCAAGTTATGACAGAGTTGAGAAATAAAGGAGAATAGAATAGAATATATTTCATCTTCTTTCTGAGACCAGCTACCTTGAGACATTGTACGTGCAGAATCGAAAAATATAATGTAATTAAATTGCATTATCAGCGATCAGTTACTCCGTGGATGCTTTGAAGGTGACTTATCGAGATGAAGAAAAAGATAAGAGCGGCTAAAGTAACCAAAGACGTAATGAAATCTGACTCATGACTTAAACAGTAAAAACTGAAAGAGAATAAATGAAACGCGATGATAAAACTAACGATGGAATGTGTAAATATTAATTTTAAGATAATTGAGAATTAATAGAACTGTAGATTCGACAAAGGAGATATACAGGAATATATATATAAAGTTGTAGGG
>NW_021849866.1:3800707-3807328 GCF_003651465.1 Formica exsecta | reverse complement strand
TGAAAAAATCATATAGAGAAATAGAAGAAAAATTATAGTTACACTAGAGGAAAAAAGGAGATCAATAGACGCGACACGTTAACGTTATGCATCGCGTTGGATTTGCGACGCTGCACGCCTTGCATCGAAATCCCCGGAGTTACCCCCTGCATGAACTGTTCAATCCGCCCCCAAGCAGACACACCGAGTCATCCTGTTCCAAAACATCCCCCTATGATGCGAACCCGGTCGATTACTATTCCATGACTTCTCGACAAATGGGCTATAATCCTTGATCCTTCGATTACGACGTGGATCGATACTGTTCCAGATTCCTTTCTCCCTTTTTGTCTGTCATATTCTTTTCCATCGTGCTTTTCGCTATCAATTATTGTTCTACTCTTAGGAGAGAAAATATTACTCTCTTTTTCACCATTTTTTGATATTTAAGGCTTGATATATTTTTTACCAGAAACTTTTGAACGAAAAATTTATTAGTCTGGTCAACATTAAAAAAGATGTAAGGAAAAAAGGAGCACATCTATTTTTTATCGTCTCCTATTTATACGCAAATGTTGGCAGAAAATTGATTCCAAATTGTCGAAAGTGTTCGCGAATAAAAGAAATTTAGTTCTCTGGGAGCTCTTGGGATGCGTCATGCAGACTCTATGCGTTGCACGAATTTTTTCTCTCGCACGCGTATACGCATCGCATTTACGCGTAATCGATCAGCACGCATCTCTCTCTTTCGTAATCCCATTACAACGCCTGTAACTCGCACCACAGGCTTCGAGCGGGCATAACGATCGTGCAAATCCTCCGAATCGAGTCCTTACACAGTAAAAGATTTACTTGCGTATTTATTCCCGCAAATGTATGCATATTAATTTTTACATTAAATCGCTATAGATACATATAAATGCATTGTAAATCACACGCGTGCAGCGATGTAAATATTACTAATATTTTAATTTTAAAATTTCTCTCCGAGCTTAATAAAATACACACATACACACATACCGCCGAAATATTCAGAAATTGGTGCTGATTATCTCCATTGAAAGCGACGCGTGTTTTGCAACGTGAACGATATTCGCGGGCTGATTCACCCTCCATTCCTTCCATTCATTTCTACGTTATTATACCTCGTGGCGGGAAAGCGCGCAGCCGCGTCGACGGAGGGTGTTTTGCTCTTCAGATTGTTTCGTCGCAGTTTCAACGAGCCTTCGTTCCACATTTGATCTCGATGATACGAAATGTCGGATTTCGGAAATTCTAATTTTGCCAGAAACGTTCTTGTAAAATAAATTTCTAATAATTGTATTAAACGTGACGTTTTTTTTTTATAAATAGTTCTTACACACGCAACGAGATGTTCTTGCGAATTTTTAGTTTGTAATTACGTCGTGGTTTAAATAATTCTACTAGGAAGAATATTTTGTATAACGATAAAAAGTTTAATATTTATGATGTAGAATTTAATTTTTAATTTTTAATACTTTCTATCTTTTGGAAAATTGATATTTTATGTGTAATTTTTGAAATCTCAGATCAAAAAACAATCTCTTTCATCAGCAATCTCAGTCGATATTAATAGTCTAAATTTATTTTGTTCATATTTTTCGATACTTCTAGATTACACGAATAAATTTTTCTTTGACGGAATAAACAACGAACGCTAGAAATTAGCAAACTGCGCATAAAAATTCCAGACAATAAATTATTTAAAAAAACGATGTATAAATGTTTAAAAAACACTATAATTTCACAAGCGTTCCTCAGATTTCTTTCAGATTTTCAATGTATTTAAAACAACGTTTTAAAATGTTTTTTAAAACATGGCACTCGATAAAACGACTCTCCGTTACGCGCGCGGCATTTTTTCCCACTTTCCCGGAAAGAACATACTTCTCGAAATTTTTACAACGTGGATTATCATCTCGATACGATATATAAATAATAACATGTAAAAAATAATAACATGTAAATCGAAATTGATACAATCTTGTGACGAAGATTGCATGATTGCGCGATGCCATTGAAAATGATTTACGCATTCAGGACACACGTTTTCACGCACGCGGAATAATGAACCCGTCGAAATCGCGGCGGGAAAACACGCGGCAACGCGGAGTTAACGCGATAACAGTTTACGGCAGCGAGGGTACCTCGGACACGACTGATCGAGTGACCGAGGGGGTAGCATCGCGGGACATATCCCTCCCCATCGCGCGGGAGCGGGTGCGCGCGCGCGCTCGCACATTCACGTATAGGATTACACGCGTGCGTCTGGGTATAGTATGCGTACTACTACTTTACGTCGTACTACACCCGATGGAGACTCGTTCCCCTTCGAGAACGAGGTGGCTGAGGGAAGAGAAGTGCGCTGCCAGAGTGTATGGTCCCTCTTCCCCTCGTCATATGACTTTCTTTTGCCCCTCTCTCTCTTTCTCTCTTTGTATCCCTCTGCTCCCCTCGCAAGAACGCCCCGCTCGCTCCCCTCCAACCCCCTTCGACACGCTCTCGCGTGCGTGAATCATGCATATCGATTTTCTTTCGTTAGAGTAAGCGGGGGCCGTTCGGTAGTCGCTCACGTATGGCCGCTATTTCCCTCTCTCTTTCCCCCCTTTCTCTCTTCTCCCCTCCTACCCCCTTTTCTTTCTGATAGAGCCCGGGGGCCGCGTTGTGCCATGAGCGAGAACCCCCTTCTGAAAACGCATACGCGCACGGTACCTGATTCTTTTCGCACAATGGCCCATGTTCTCGCTTTCCTTCTGCCCCCTCGGCCTCTCTCTCTCTCTTTCTCTCTTTAGTTGCTTTCCTTCTCCTCCTTGCGTACCCATCATCGTTGCGTCGCGCGAAGCCCTCGACGCTCTGACGATCATCGTTTCTTCAACCCCTCTCCCCCTATGACGTTATTTTGCGCCTCAGTAAAATATCCCCGTCAGAGACGCGTGGAGAAATTTGAGAACGTAAATGCATGATCTTCCAGACTATTTTAATTCTAATCTCTCTGTCTCTGTAGAGTTATATTTATTATATACAAGACTTTATTTTTGTGATGCTAATAAAAAATCTGTTGGAAAAAATATTATTGTACAATATAATTTTTCTAAAAGATTTTAAAAGAGTACAATGCTCTTATTGTTATTGCTGTCGAAAGTTAATAATTTGGAAAAAATCGAAGTTCCATTCATGCGATAAATATATTAAAAACTACGCCGACTCATGAAGTTCTAGTTAAGAGAGAAGCGGTACAAAGTATGCGACCCGGGGGGATGTTCATGGCGGAAGCACTGGTCGCCCCCCATCTCTTTTCTGCCCTTCTCTCTCGAATATCCCTTTTCGCCTCCCTCGTTTTCATGGCGGCGGTAGCCGCCGCGCGCTCCTTCGGTAATAAACTTCTTTTGTTTTCGAACACCCTCGTCTATTGTCGTTCGTTCTTTATAGAGACCCGCTTGAACCAGCGATCGACTAGGCTTAACTAAGCTCGAAACAAAAACGTTCACTTAATAATTAGCCGAATCATTATGGATATTTAGACTAGTTTGGTAACGATATATTCTAACTTGAACTTTTCGCAGTTTTAAGGTTGATTGTTAATATGTTCTGAAATTCTAAATGTTTTAAGACTAACTTCGTTCGCGATTTCTTTGAAACTTTAAGAGCATAATTTCATGCAATATATAATTATATAATAGTATTATGATAAAAAAGAGAAAGTGATATGTTAAAATCAAATATTATCGGCAGTTTTATGCACATATTATACGTATATATAGTATTAAAGAATTATATACATCCGTCTATATAAACAAATATCGGGATAGGTTTAGGGATAAAACTAGGAACTCCTACCCAAGTTATAAATAGTTCCTTTAATAAGTGAACATGATAAGTGTATGGCGTGTTTTAACATGAGATAACTCTATATACAGACGTACGATGGAGTAATGTATAACAATTTTATACAATTGCATTTTGTATTTTCGACGAAGGGAGTCCCCTCCTAAATTTTTACAGATGTTCGAAGAACGTTGTCGAGATTGTTAATAATTTTTCACTGATGAGTAGATACAGAGATAGGTACTCGAGCGCGAATGGCACGAATAAATTATCGAGTATAATTTCAACATAAATAATTAAGTATAACGTCTGCGATAAACTATATTATCTGTCTAAATTGATTGCATCGCCTACAAGTTAAGTAAATTGAGTGATGTATAGTGTTCTCTTTATACATCTACGTAATAGTCTCCCGAGCGCTTTTGTAAAAAGAATAATTAACTAATTACCCAGTGTAATAACTTAAAATGCAAGTGGAATGTTTCCGTGAATCTTATTGCATTTTCCTACGAGGTAATCACAAGGAATTCGCGATTTTTTTCTTATTTTGTTTTATATTATATTCTACGTTAATACCGACGAGAGAACAGCAGCCTGAGTTGCAGACTCGGTTACGTAATATATCGATATTGAAATTCGTATATCGTACTTTTTGGCCACTAGATCACTTAAAATAATTGCATATATCACGGAAAAGCTCTATACCACCTGTTTTTCTGATTGCGCCATCAATAATTTTTTCAGTATATTTTAGTTCGAGGAAACGATCTACTTAGATGATCTAACGAGAGAGAATTCTAAGAGAGAAGCCATAAGATTATTTAATTTAACATATATTTTAATCTTTTAATAAAATATCAAAATAATTTTTGTGGAACTAGAACATCTTATTTTAAGAGAGTTTATTTATTTTTATGTATTTTTTTTACATAATTAAGTTTTAATATAATTAAATGAGACAATTTCTTAGAAGTTTTATTTCAATCTTTTTCAATAATTTTAGGATATTTCTAGGATATTTTAAGATTATATTATTCCATTGGAAATGATTTCTGGCGCCGATTAACTAACAGGGGACTTAATAGGATGGAACTTTTCCGTGTGCATCGTTGAACATATAAATCATCAAGATATGAAAGCGTATAACTTTCGTTTTGTTCCCTGTCGGAAGTTGTAGGCGCGACGGGTGTCCGTTACAATAGCATTTACATGCATGTGCATTTCGCATTGCAGTTCAGAGGACTGTTTGAAGAGAATAAACGACATCCAGTAATATCTCAATAAGCGTAACGATTGATGTCTCATTAACCCATTGAGCTCAAATAAGCTACTGCTAGCTTAATCGTTGAAATATTGAACTGACACTCAATCACAGCGCAGATATTTTATAGAATATCAGAAAGTCTGCGTTAGAGATAAAAAGAGAAAGAAAAACTAAAGATAAAAGTCGAATAAGAGCTCAATGAGTCATAGATACAAATATTTTAAATATGTTTCTCTTATATTGGACACTTTGCACGAGAGTATTTTCTTAATATCGTAAATCTCTAAGCTACCTAAAGAACTGATGTATCTTTATTCAAGATCGATAATAAAGTCGAGATTCTTAACCTCACGAGTTAGTTTGACTGTGCATTCGTTCTCGCACTATTGCATCCGAACATTAATCCGTCCTGTTCTTCCATCAGGATCTCGTTTTGCTTTTACTCCTTATCCTCGGCGACACCGAATATAGTTTCCTGAAAACCGTCACAAGATTGTTCTGCGGGAACAGGGTCTCCACGATACCCTCTAGCAACACGTATAACAGTCTTCTGTTTAATACGGGTCGCTGAAACAGCTCGAACACTCTCAACAAGCCACGCCTTGTTGTCTCGCTACCTATGATATGTTTCAGTTCGTCCGAAAGACACGAAAGCAAAGCTACTTTAGCTGCCACTCGCGTTCTGTTCTTCATTTCCGTGTCTCGCGGCGGCTTACTCTCGACTTTTACACCGTTCGGCCAGAAGCTATTCCTATAAAAACGAGATTAATATATTTATAATCTTCCCTTTATTCACATAGATAAACGTTGAATAACATAAATATAATTTTTTAACAATTATATATACATAACGGACAATTAAAATTATATATCGATATGAAATTATAATATACACATATGAATTATTTTATATTAAAATTTCAATGATATTCTTCATTATTCGCGACGATGTCGGCTACTTACTTGAACAAGCGTAAATATCCCGCAACTTTCGACGGGCTGGTCAAGAATGATACGTACTCCACTATTCTCCTGTTAACTATATCCCCAAACATTGTACGTATAATTTGGCGTAGCAGCGTTATGATGCGCCGCCTTAGCCACTGATTTCGTACTTTCAGATCAAAGATCTCGTCCATCAATAGCAACATAATTCGCAAAGGTATGTTATCGTCAGTCTACAAACATAAATTAAAATAATTTGTTAATCGATTCGACATACTGAACTCGCGAACGAGTGTAACACGCGGAAATACCTCTGTATCGAGACTGGCACCGACTTTGGTGTTCTCGTAAAACATACTCGTCTTCTTGGGATTGCCGAAAAATTTGCTGAGATTGTCCATTACACCATCCACCGTACTCAACATATTATCCGGCATCGTTTTGACTGCCTGTGTAACACTTTTCATGGACGTCTTTAAAGGATTAATTAAAGTATCTATCTGTAAAACAAATATTCGATTAATTTTTTCCTATAATAATAATTATTATTAAAAATAATTTCATATAATTTATTATATATTTATAAT
>NW_021849866.1:3797898-3800364 GCF_003651465.1 Formica exsecta | reverse complement strand
TATTATATATTTATAATTTGAATTTTAGAATAATATTAATTTTTTTTCAATTTCCATTAAAAATTTTATTCATTTGATTATATAAGTAAAAAATTCTGCAATCTAATTTACCGTTCTCGATATCTGTCCGCCGGTAACTCCTTTGTCATAATCTCCTTGCTCCAAGAAGGCTAATAATAAATTCTGCAGTCCCATGTGACCGTCGACGATTGCAGGTTTCGTTAGTTGACACAACCAAGCATTCAACATCAACATTCGTCTTTCCAACACGGTACGCTCCATATTGTGGAAAGCCTTTTTCGCGGGGAAAGGTATTTTGGCTAAATCATAATACTTCTCCTTGATCTTCTGATGCAAATCGTAGAAGTCGGAGTATCGTCTGTAGATGTGCCACTTCTCTTTATAGCCCGAGTCATAGTTTTTCGTAACCGCTACGGCATATATGCCGTACGTTTTCCCGCGATCGTTGACAATACCGGTTTCTATTATCGTGGCAGTGATCTCGAAACGGCCCTGCTGCAGTTTCTTGATTGCATTTTGATCGTAGTTGTTTTCGTCTAACTTGATGAATTGTTCCACGTTTGTTTCCACATAAAATGAAACATCTTTCTTCTCGCCGACTTGTTCCATCTCTGCGGATCCTTTATGGGCATTTTTCGCACCCTTGAGATTACTCGTATCCGCGTCAACCTCGTCGGCCGTTCTACCTTCATTTGCCTCTCCTACACTTGTTAAGCTCGTCGAGGAATTCGATTTCTTAGTGCCTTCCTTCGCGGTCGAAACAGGTTTCGCGTCGTACGTCTCGGATAATTCTTCCAAAGTGTCCAATTCGTTGTTCGTACTGGACAAGCTTATGCTATCCAAAGATTTTGCATCGTCTTCAGAAACTGGATCTTTCAGTAGATCCAGCTCGGCGAGCAACTTAACGTAAGCTAGCGATTTTTTAAAGCCTGGTAGGAATCTGTCCTCATTCTGCAGCTTTTCGTAGCAGCAGTTTCGTAGCTCGTCGAACCACGTCTCCTTGACCGACTCTGTCTTCATCTTGGTCAACAAACTCTTCACTAACGTGTCGTCTAGTTGCAGTTTGGGCGATGCTTTGTCGCTGAGATATTGTTGGTAAATTTTCATGGCCGCCTCCTTTAGATTATCCAGATCCGCGTTCTTGCGCCTAGCGCCGATCATACCTGAACCGCCGGACTGTGCACTTTGGATTTTCTGCAGTTCTATGTCCGATATTTGTTGCTCGGCCGAGACTTTCCATCCGTAGATATTCAGGTAAAAGAATAGGTATGCTTCCGCATTTATGGAGGTCATATAATCGATGAAGTAACTGAGAGCAATATTGTTCTTCAGCAACTCGTCTAACGGCAAGTTAACTAATTTTTGGCCTGGTATGAGCAATCTGTTCCATTCCGGTTGAGCGCCAATCCCATCCGCTTCTGTTTCCAAGCCCTCCTGCATACCGATAATTCTCGCCTCTAGGATTTTTTTCACGTAAAGCAGACTGTTCAATTGTTGCTTCACTGACAGATCGTCATCTCCGCCCGCATCTTTCGAACGTAAGTGTGCTATTTCTTTACAAACTATATTCTTCGTCGCCATTAATTCATCTGAATTGTCCGTTATTCTAATTACTGTTAAAAAGATATCACTTGGTAAACTACCCTCCTTGGTACACTAAAATGAAAAAGATCAAAATATTAATATGATTCAGGTAAGAAATTAGCGCTATTAAGTATGCGATAAAACGTGGAAATAAATATTACAAGTTTTTTTAATGACATTGTTAATAACAATTCTTAGAAACACACAAGCTTTAATAAATAAATAATTTAAATAAATTAATGAAGCTTTTGAATTTACAACTACAAATTTCACCCATGAATTTCACATTTTGCTGTTATACGTACCAGCCATATACATGCCTGATTAATGTAATCAGGATCGGAAAACAGATCCAACAACGGTCTGATTATAACGTTCACTAAGAGTTCCCTTAAAATAAATCTCACAGTCAAACAATCGAAGTCCGCCTTGGGTAGTACCAGGTACAACAGGATCTCGGATATTTCGCCTAGGAAATCCAATTCCTGGGTGTCGTTCGTGCATACTAAGTCTCTGCATATCAGATTATTCTCCATCTGCACCTCGAGATCAAAGAATATCTTCTCCAGCGATTCATCTTCCTTCTCTTCGCCGGTCGATTCGATTGGCTCGGTCAGCGACGATAAATTGGGTATATACAATTTCGACTGCGAATACCAGGACACATCGGTCTCGCTCTTGTTTCGGCGATGAGTCGGCGTCTTCTTTGGCGTTCCACCTGATGTGCTCGAGCTGGCACTATCTTTTTGAATCCTGGTCGATCGTAATTGCTTCATCCTCGCGCTTGCTTGTCGATACAGCCTGACATGCGAAGCTGCATCGTCAACGAGTCGCGTAGTCAAGTAGGGTATCCAATCGACG
>NW_021849866.1:3785640-3796677 GCF_003651465.1 Formica exsecta | reverse complement strand
GTAGGGTATCCAATCGACGCTCTTGACCCTATTTTGTGCATTGATATTGCATAGAAGAGACTATTCAATCAGTAAGAAACAATAGTGGCCATTTCTCTTCTATTTTTTTTGAATAATGAATATATATTTAACATTTTTTAGAAATTTTAATAATATTTACAAAATATACTAATATCTTTTTTTTATAATTATTTTGAATAACATTTTAAAAATTATACATGCATATAGCATATATATAGATAAAGGCATCTAAAATGAATTCAATAAAGCTGAAGAAAACTGATGTAAAAATGTTCCACGATACTGATACAGTTCATTAAATTAATTAATAAAAATTAATAAAAGACTTACCGATTTGCGACATTGACGGCGATTTTCTGGGCAGTATCTCGAACAGAATAGATAAATTCCTCATCATCTGTAACAACACTGTACCATGGTTCCACATAATCTCTGATTAAAAAATCTAAGATTTCCTATAAAAGAGTAACAAGGAATGCATTAAGCTACTTCTCAATAATCAGAAGAGAAATCGAGTCAATATTGTTTTATAAATATTGAATATGTACTTGCAGGGATTCATCAATGATACGGCTACCAGTTATTCTTTTATCTAATGTGAATGTCATCCTCTCCCTAGACAGATCTAGTATATACTGAAAATATAAAATATATAAAATATTATTTACGACGATCGAATTATTTCAAAATCTCCAATTACCTGCCGAAACTTTTCAGTCTTCTTAGTTATGTCTTCCCTTTCAGACTTAATTACATTGTCGAGATTCGGTGAATACGTTCGATATATACAGATCAATGTCCTGCAACAAATATTCTTCTATTTCTTACGTTTGGTGTGTGTGTATTCTCATTCATTTAATATATTTATTTAACTCATTCTTAATCTCATTGTTGTATATTTCATAGATCTTCGTGTTTCTAAAAAAAGAAAGAAACTTGGAACTTTTCTTCGTCTTACCCTAAAATTAACGCCAGCAAGCATACGAGGAGTTTTGCGATCGTTTCTATGCCGAGGATGTAAGCAAGTAGAATCGCGGCAGCTCCGAGAACGCCATACAATGGAACGTTCATCTGCAAAGATAACAATCTATTGTCGGTCGATGGGTTGTTACAGCATAACTTCCTGGAGTTCGTACAATCGCGTATACCATGTGTATGTAGAATATGTAATTATCTCGAAAGACACCAAGTTGCGCGTAGATAATGCGGGACAAATGTACTGTTAAGACATGTGACGATGGCAGCTTATCATGTGCCTCCTCGTGCGCGTCTACCGAATAGTAGCTTATCGCTCGAAACAAGAGAATAGATGGAGAAATACAAATGAGAGGATACGATTTAACGATGAGTCAGTAAAAAACATAATCACAGAATAGAACTTTCTAAGAGACTTCGTAGGAATTTTATACGTCGAGAATAAAACAGAGAATGGAAGCCTTTTTTTATATTCTCTTTAGATGCAAATTAATATTTTATATATTCTATAACAATCAGAAATATATAATATATTTATATAGAATAGCATATGTACTGAAATAGAATATGCACAATATAACTTTATTTTTGACAATTAATTTTATATATGTATATAAGGAGAAGATTAGAGAAATTTGAAAAAAATGATATAGAGATCTGGATTAATTAAATAAATTATCTGTAGTAAAAGAATTAAATATATATAATAAAAAAAGCACACACAAAGTATATGTGTAACAAAAATTACAGATTAGTTATGATCTATCTATAATCTATATCTATATAAAAACGCGCGCGCGACAATCACAAGCTCAATTTAGTTTTGGCATACATACTCTATCAATTCTATAACAAAGTGACAGATTAATTAATTTATGATATATGATTTATTTATGACATGTAGTGTTCGGATATCACCAACTTTTATTATTTATAGATTATTTAGAAAGTTGATTCTTTGGGGGGGAAACATTCTTAGAAAATTGAAAAATGTTATGATAAATTTGATCTTTTTAAATTTTTATAATTTTTTCGTGGATATGAATATTTTAGTCATATTAGTTTGCTTAATGATTATCATCAGTTTATTACATTCACTCATATATAGTTCTTACAGTTTTATTAATATTTATATGATATAATTTGTCTTATTAAATAGAATAATAAATTTTGTAATGAACACGATGAACAAAGAAAATATTGAATTTAATTTTTCCATACGTAAACAAACTGGGAAATATATAACAGTTTGTAATAAGGCTTATCAGAATAAGTAAATTGAAATATAATAATGAGAAAATAATTTACATTAAAGTTTGTTCAAGATATTTCTGTCCAGATATAACACTTCAGACATAAGAGTCAAGAGATATAACTCTCAAGAGATATAAATCTTCAAGATATAACTGTCAGTAATAAACTTAAACATATAAAAATGCAAAGCACGTGTTTTGTGATAAGGGCAAAAGATCACGGAATGTATGATATGTATATACCTTTTTGTTGTCATGCACTTTTTTGTTAAGAACAAAAACGCTTTCTCCAGTCCCATTTGTTTCACTTTGATTCACAAAAGCCTCTCTATTTTCGATAAAAATCGATCGTACTTTATTCGCTATTCTTATAGCAGGTGGCGATTATTGTCTTAAACTCCGAACCTAGATATTTATATATATCGTACGTTCCTCTCCTCTCCGTGTCCATGTCATCGCGCGCACAAACAACACAAAACAACTGTCACACTACTAACGTATGGTAGGCGCGTGAACGCGCGCCTATTACACATCGCGGCTATAAAATCGCTAATCTGTCGAATCACGAGACTCGTGACTGTCATCCCGGACGATGAATGGACAAACGCGCGAAACTCAGAGACACGGATTGCCGTCGAAGAAGATGACGAACGTCCGTCGCGAGGACTCTTTTTGCATCTCTCTTTTTTTACGCCTACCTTTGGTAGTTGCTCGACAGGCCGATTGTCGTCGCGCATTCGGCAACACGCATATTGTAAGTCTCGCACAGGCTCACGATCGGCCAGCTGGTCAGCTAAGCGGCGCTTTATTTACATCCTCGCAGATGGTGCGGCTCGATACGCTGCTGAATGGTACGTCGGTCGACATCATGTCTTCCAATCCTCTCTCGCGCGAGTTTGCGTGCTCGCGCGATGCTGTCGTTCGCAAAGCGCTCCCTGTCGACGAATGCAACGAAGCATTTTCGTAGTTTACCTCACTATTAATAGTGCTGATCAGAAAGCTTCCGTTCATATCGACAAGAGGATATATTAATTTCTGTAAATGATAACATTAAAAATATGCTTTTTGGTTATTTTCCTCTTAATTGATATAATCGAGCAAATTTTTATTATTAAATTACTACTTTATTTATTTATTTATGATGGGAAACTTCTCTTGATATTAAATTATTTTCTTTTATAGCATACAAGATTTATTGCGCCACTTGCGCAAAAATTTCGTGTGTATTTTTTTATTACTCGATTGATAATAGAATTCAGTCTTTTTTAAGAGGATGCCGGATACCGACAGAATGCGAATATTAGTAGGATTGCAATAGATAATGCGGGACAAATGTACTGTTAAGACATGTGACGATGGCAGCTTATCATGTGCCTCCTCGTGCGCGTCTACCGAATAGTAGCTTATCGCTCGAAACAAGAGAATAGATGGAGAAATACAAATGAGAGGATACGATTTAACGATGAGTCAGTAAAAAACATAATCACAGAATAGAACTTTCTAAGAGACTTCGTAGGAATTTTATACGTCGAGAATAAAACAGAGAATGGAAGCCTTTTTTTATATTCTCTTTAGATGCAAATTAATATTTTATATATTCTATAACAATCAGAAATATATAATATATTTATATAGAATAGCATATGTACTGAAATAGAATATGCACAATATAACTTTATTTTTGACAATTAATTTTATATATGTATATAAGGAGAAGATTAGAGAAATTTGAAAAAAATGATATAGAGATCTGGATTAATTAAATAAATTATCTGTAGTAAAAGAATTAAATATATATAATAAAAAAAGCACACACAAAGTATATGTGTAACAAAAATTACAGATTAGTTATGATCTATCTATAATCTATATGTATATAAAAACGCGCGCGCGACAATCACAAGCTCAATTTAGTTTTGGCATACATACTCTATCAATTCTATAACAAAGTGACAGATTAATTAATTTATATATATGATTTATTTATGACATGTAGTGTTCGGATATCACCAACTTTTATTATTTATAGATTATTTAGAAAGTTGATTTTTTGGGGGGGAAACATTCTTAGAAAATTGAAAAATGTTATGATAAATTTGATCTTTTTAAATTTTTATAATTTTTTCGTGGATATGAATATTTTAGTCATATTAGTTTGCTTAATGATTATCATCAGTTTATTACATTCACTCATATATAGTTCTTACAGTTTTATTAATATTTATATGATATAATTTGTCTTATTAAATAGAATAATAAATTTTGTAATGAACACGATGAACAAAGAAAATATTGAATTTAATTTTTCCATACGTAAACAAACTGGGAAATATATAACAGTTTGTAATAAGGCTTATCAGAATAAGTAAATTGAAATATAATAATGAGAAAATAATTTACATTAAAGTTTGTTCAAGATATTTCTGTCCAGATATAACACTTCAGACATAAGAGTCAAGAGATATAACTCTCAAGAGATATAAATCTTCAAGATATAACTGTCAGTAATAAACTTAAACATATAAAAATGCAAAGCACGTGTTTTGTGATAAGGGCAAAAGATCACGGAATGTATGATATGTATATACCTTTTTGTTGTCATGCACTTTTTTGTTAAGAACAAAAACGCTTTCTCCAGTCCCATTTGTTTCACTTTGATTCACAAAAGCCTCTCTATTTTCGATAAAAATCGATCGTACTTTATTCGCTATTCTTATAGCAGGTGGCGATTATTGTCTTAAACTCCGAACCTAGATATTTATATATATCGTACGTTCCTCTCCTCTCCGTGTCCATGTCATCGCGCGCACAAACAACACAAAACAACTGTCACACTACTAACGTATGGTAGGCGCGTGAACGCGCGCCTATTACACATCGCGGCTATAAAATCGCTAATCTGTCGAATCACGAGACTCGTGACTGTCATCCCGGACGATGAATGGACAAACGCGCGAAACTCAGAGACACGGATTGCCGTCGAAGAAGATGACGAACGTCCGTCGCGAGGACTCTTTTTGCATCTCTCTTTTTTTACGCCTACCTTTGGTAGTTGCTCGACAGGCCGATTGTCGTCGCGCATTCGGCAACACGCATATTGTAAGTCTCGCACAGGCTCACGATCGGCCAGCTGGTCAGCTAAGCGGCGCTTTATTTACATCCTCGCAGATGGTGCGGCTCGATACGCTGCTGAATGGTACGTCGGTCGACATCATGTCTTCCAATCCTCTCTCGCGCGAGTTTGCGTGCTCGCGCGATGCTGTCGTTCGCAAAGCGCTCCCTGTCGACGAATGCAACGAAGCATTTTCGTAGTTTACCTCACTATTAATAGTGCTGATCAGAAAGCTTCCGTTCATATCGACAAGAGGATATATTAATTTCTGTAAATGATAACATTAAAAATATGCTTTTTGGTTATTTTCCTCTTAATTGATATAATCGAGCAAATTTTTATTATTAATACTTTACTTTATTTATTTATTTATGATGGGAAACTTCTCTTGATATTAAATTATTTTCTTTTATAGCATACAAGATTTATTGCGCGCGCAAAAATAAAAGATACAATTTTAATCGGATTATCAGAATTAAGAGGATGCCGGATAGAATACGAATATTAGTTAAAATGCAAAATATTTTTGTTGTTTATAGATATCAACAAATCCTTTTCCATAATTAAAGTATACATAATAACGGAGTGCGGGGTTTATGATTTCATATGAAAAGTGAAAAAAAATTTAAAAATTACAGTTTTGTTATCGGCTTCTGCCGTCAACATTTACTTAATATAAAAAACCTGCAACTTGCACGTGCCTAACAAGTGAACTCCGCACTCGGCATTTTATCAAAGAGTATTAGTGAACTTCGAGAAAGTGAGTTTAGAAGCTTTTTAAAAAAGATTTTACTATGCAACATTTTGCACACCGAAATGTTTCTTATTAGGCTTTCAAATACATTTTCAAACGTTTACTTATATTCCTTCATGCATTTCCGAGTGGAGAGGTATCCTATTTTGCACGTACACACCGCAAAACCCTTATATTAAGCAAATATATAATTATTATGGCCGGTAAAACAGGACGGTCCGGCATCCTCTTAATAGCTAAACAATTACTATAGATGGACAAACTATATAATTTCTAATGTTAGGTTAGTGAAATTAGCAAGATATATGAAGAATTATTTCTATATGCAAGAAACAGGGAGATAAAAAAATGCTTAGATAATGTATTAAAACTAATTGTAAGTATTATATGTGTATATAATTATAATTATATACTTTTATTACATATCATTTATTTTGTTACTTAATATATGCATTGATTTTATTTTTTATATTATTTTATTTAAATTCTCATATAATTAATTTGGCAACTACTACTATATAGCTTGATTGGAGAAATAAATTGCAAATTTACATTGATTATAAATTTAGGCATAACAACGTAATTTATCACAGTATTCGAGAGATCTCGCAGTTCAAATCACAAACTGTCTTTCGGGACAAATTTTATCTGAATTTCAGATCAAATCGCGGTATTAAAAAATTCCGTGAATGATAGAATATGATAGGATAGGATGATGGTTGCCATCGATTGCAAAAAACATCTCGCAAAATTTTTTTTCCTCTCATCGTTCCTTCTCAAATTCAGATGAAATTTGTCCTGATAGGCAGCTGTCGCTTGATAAGGGATTAATGCTTATCGCAATTAACACTACGTCTTTTTTAAAGTCTATTCAAATAAATCGGGTCAAATTAGAATCTATAATTTAAATATAAAGTGATATGTAAAAATTATTCAACAATTCTATGCAATTTCCGTACAATTACAAGTGCTCTTTTTTTTAAATCAATCATAATTTGTAAATATTACATCTATTTATATATGGGGGACGATTTATATAAAAGATGTAAAATATATAATATAATGATATTGATATCGTTATCGACATTGACATTTATATTTGTTGACATATCGCACTTTAATGTCTCCATATTGATATATCGCACTTTAATGTCAGAAATTGCGGCGCACGCATGCGCGCCTCTCGACGCTTCATGTTGAAACTTCACTCGTGTCGCATGCATCGCGTTAAAGTACAGTCATTCGTATATTTGTCGCGATTTTTGTTCGCAGCGAATTGATTTCCATGTATGATAATAGGACAATCAAGTGGATAATGAATTGAATCAGGCAAGGAACAATGAAAATATACGAATGTTATTAATGTAAGTAATTTATGTGTGCGTCGACTTATCTCATGACGCTATATTTTACCTATCGCATCATTATTTCTATGCCGGGCGATTTAGTTCATATCATAAAAGATGTCGTGACATGATCGACATATTAATATTTGTATCGCATTTTATCAAGTCATCAAAATCGCAATGCACGCATGTACTATTTGATGTGCACGTATGACCCTTTCGATGCGCGCGCATGCACTTATCGGTAGTCGGTACGCGAGAACGCGCTCGTCGCGCCATGCGCCATGTTGAAATTTCATTCGTTTCGCGGTTCGCATTGTAACGCGATCGTTCCGGTATTTCTCGCGGTTTTTATTCGTCCAGAGTGATCCGCGAGTGTAATAAATAGTGTCATATCGAGCGAGGGTCATGCGACGTCGAGTATTATTATCGTGCGCGATAGCAGGCGTTGATCGAGACTTAATATTTGTATTTTCGTGCAGCGTCGTATTTTAGCCGGTTTCCGCGTCGCGTTGAAGTGCAGTCATTCGTATTCGTAATTTTTGTTCGCAGCAGACTGATTCCCGTGTATAGTAATGGGACAATCAAGCAGATGGTGGACTGAATCAGGCGAGGAACAATGAAGTACCAATGAAAATGTACGTGTGTTATTAATGTAAGTAATTTATTTGCATCTGTGTGCGCCGACTTTTCTCATGACGCTATTTTGTCCATCGCATCATTATTTCTATGCCGGGCGATTTAGATCATATCATGAAAGATGCCGTAACATGATCGACACGCGTATTGATATTCGTATCGCAGTTTATCCAACCATCAATATCGCAATGCACGCGTATACTTTTCGTATGCATCTTCCTATGCGCGCGCATGCGCTTGCGGTGCGCGGAAATGCGCTCGCCGGACCTTGCGCCATGTTGAAATTTCATTCGTTTCGCGGGTCGCATTGTAACGTAATCGTTCCGATATTTCTCGCGATTTTTATTCGTCCAGAGGGATCCGCGAGTGTAATAAATAGTGCCATATTGAGCGAGGGACAAACGACGTCGAGTATTATTATCGTGCGCGATAGCAGGTATTGATCGAGACTTAATATTTGTATTTTCGTGTAGCGTCGTATTTTAGCCTGTTTGCGTGAAAATGAAAGTGCAGCCGTTCTTATTCGTTGCGATTTTTGTTTGCAGTAAACTGATTCCTGTGTGTATTAATGGGACAGCCAAGCAGATGATGGACTGAATCAGGCGAGAAACAATAAAGTACCAATGAAAATGTACATGTGTTATTAATGTAAGTAATTTATCTGCATCTTTTTCTCTCTCTCTCTCTCTCTCTTTCTTTGTATGTGTGAATGTGTGTGTGTGTGTAATGTATGTGTGACTTTTTTCATGACGCTACTTTATGCATTCGAAATTGTTCTGTACTTTCCACGATTCTATAAATATTGTGAATTGACATTGATAATATTATTTTAATCAAGGAATGATCGTTTCTCATTTCGTATTATTAATATATATGTATAATATTATATATAATATTATATAATCAAATTTTAATAAGATAATGAGCAGATAACTTGGACTATTCATAAATTTTGCTTCAATATCATTTTCAAATATGCGCCATGTTGAAATTTCATTCGTTTCGCGGTTCGCATTGTAACGCGATCGTTCCGGTATTTCTCGCGGTTTTTATTCGTCCAGAGTGATCCGCGAGTGTAATAAATAGTGTCATATCGAGCGAGGGTCATGCGACGTCGAGTATTATTATCGTGCGCGATAGCAGGCGTTGATCGAGACTTAATATTTGTATTTTCGTGCAGCGTCGTATTTTAGCCGGTTTCCGCGTCGCGTTGAAGTGCAGTCATTGGTATTCGTAATTTTTGTTCGCAGCAGACTGATTCCCGTGTATAGTAATGGGACAATCAAGCAGATGGTGGACTGAATCAGGCGAGGAACAATGAAGTACCAATGAAAATGTACGTGTGTTATTAATGTAAGTAATTTATTTGCATCTGTGTGCGTCGACTTTTCTCATGACGCTATTTTGTCCATCGTATCATTATTTCTATGCCGGGCGATTTAGATCATATCATGAAAGATGCCGTAACATGATCGACACGCGTATTGATATTCGTATCGCAGTTTATCCAACCATCAATATCGCAATGCACGCGTATACTTTTCGTATGCATCTTCCTATGCGCGCGCATGCGCTTGCGGTGCGCGGAAATGCGCTCGCCGGACCTTGCGCCATGTTGAAATTTCATTCGTTTCGCGGGTCGCATTGTAACGTAATCGTTCCGATATTTCTCGCGATTTTTATTCGTCCAGAGGGATCCGCGAGTGTAATAAATAGTGCCATATTGAGCGAGGGACAAACGACGTCGAGTATTATTATCGTGCGCGATAGCAGGTATTGATCGAGACTTAATATTTGTATTTTCGTGTAGCGTCGTATTTTAGCCTGTTTGCGTGAAAATGAAAGTGCAGCCGTTCTTATTCGTTGCGATTTTTGTTTGCAGTAAACTGATTCCTGTGTGTATTAATGGGACAGCCAAGCAGATGATGGACTGAATCAGGCGAGAAACAATGAAGTACCAATGAAAATGTACATGTGTTCTTAATGTAAGTAATTTATCTGCATCTTTTTCTCTCTCTCTCTCTCTTTCTTTGTATGTGTGAATGTGTGTGTGTGTATAATGTATGTGTGACTTTTTTCATGACGCTACTTTATGCATTCGAAATTGTTCTGTACTTTCCACGATTCTATAAATATTGTGAATTGACATTGATAATATTATTTTAATCAAGGAATGATCGTTTCTCATTTCGTATTATTAATATATATGTATAATATTATATATAATATTATATAATCAAATTTTAATAAGATAATGAGCAGATAACTTGGACTATTCATAAATTTTGCTTCAATATCATTTTCAAATATTTTAACGTTTTGCGTGATTTTTGAGATACTTGCAATGATGTGGTAAAAATATTTCAAATAAGATCTTGCCTGTTTTGAACGAGAAACAAATTTTATTACTGCAATTGATTGCATAAAAAAAAAAAAGATAAAATTCTACACGATTCTAACTTATCTCTGTTTGTCAAATTTTTGTCTTAGATTGTTATAATGTATATTTGATACAAGAACTTTGCTCTAACAGGCTATGTTATTTTTTCACTTTTTTGTAGGGCAAATCATTGTTACAATTTGAGTGGAATAATGGTCCAAACTATAAAAAAAGTAAAAAAAATAATTTACTATTCGAATAAAAAAATAAAGAACCACGAAATCTCAATTTACAATGGATATCGAGTTGCAAACGCAGCTGTGGCATGTTTTTTTTTTTATGTTTTATGTTTTTTTCTGCCACAATGCACTTCAGTGGTAACTATGTATGGTGAGCAGGCCGACCGAATCAGCGGTCGAGCCCTCGTGAAAGGTACTCCCTCGTTTGGAGAGATGAGAGAAAAGAGGATAATTAAATGTCTATCGGAAATTCGGTACGGTCAACGGTCTAACTATCGAAAGGTGATTGAACTATTCGGTTTGTTCGCTTTCTCTTTC
>NW_021849866.1:3782930-3785007 GCF_003651465.1 Formica exsecta | reverse complement strand
TTTCCCTCTCTGTTGCTTGCCGTCCAGAGTCACAGGTGTCTGGAAACGGCAGCTCTATTCTATCATCGCGTGGCCGAAGTGCTTCTCCGAGTATTCCGAGACTCATCGTCTCGTGTACTTAATTAATCACGCGGCGTCACTGATATCCAACGTTAAATTCCGTCCGCGGCTTCGCCGTGCTTTCTTTGAACGCGTCCAACGCGAAATGCAAATCTGTTCCTGACTTTGTCATTGGCATGCACTGTTGGCCGTACTTATCCAGATTCTTCCGGAAAAAAAGTGATAGCTTTTATAATTAAATTCTGTAGAGAGATAATATTTACTCATAACTTTCTGTGGGACTGAAGCACATGTACAGATTAAGATATCTTGAATAAGCAACTGATATTTAGCTAATACTGTATCGAATAATGAATATGTAATAATTTTCCAAATTTATTGATTTATTTTCTAAAATGACAGATAAAAAAAAGCCATTTCTTAAATATTTTTTGTCCTCGTGTTTTGAAATACCAATTCAAGAGATATACTAAATATTTAAATATTAAACTCTGTCATTGTATTTTTTAAATATATTTTACAATTCACAAAATAGAAACATTTTTATAATTTTTGCGTGAAATAAAAAAAAAAACAGTAAATTTTTCTTGAATTTTGTATCAAGGAAAATGTTATTTTAATAACAGCAATTTCGCGAGAAACATTGATATCGTAAAAAAATATTTTAGCATAGTGAGAATTGAATTATTACACATAATGGCATTAATTCTCCATTGGTGCATCATTTATCTACTAAATTTTAGAATAGTCAGGATTTTTCTACGTCGATAAGATTGAATAGTGGCGAATAGCCGACAAGGAAAAATCGTGACATCTCAAGGGATAGTAAGTTCCTTCCAATATTTCGAGAGATCTAAGACCAGCGGTCCCAACATCGAAAGGTTCGCGAAAAGTTCTATATCTCACCTTTAGTATTGGCAAGCGACGTTTCGCAAGTAGAGGATGACGCAGTCGGGACGCGCATTGCTCAGATTTTCTTCATTCGTATACAAAATTTCCCGAGAGATTTTTCCTTTCAGATATAAAATCCTTAAGTTTTAAATGTTAAAAATTATAGCTTTTAATACTTAATACATTTTTGTTTTTTATTTTGAGTAAAACTAAAAAGACAAAACGATGAAACCTTGTTTAATTAATTCTTAATTAATTATATTGAATTCTTGTAATGTACTAATTATTGCATCAGGTCATTATGCTTGTATATGTTGGGTTATATTATAATTGCTAAATTGAAAATAATAATATGGTTTTTAATTTAATTTCACCGTAATAAACAATTAATTTTGCAATGAAATTACTGTCAAAAAAATATTGTAGTATTTCGTATAAGAAATTTTGTTTTGTTCACATTTTCACTGCATTTAAAATGATATGGTTATTATTATAAGTGATACGGTTACTGCACGGAATTAATTAAGAATTAAATAAAAATAATGTATCTTATATTTATAAAATGTAACATAAAGTGAAAGATTGTTCTATAAAAATTACAGATTTTATACAACATATACATATATAATATAGACGAAAGAACAAAATTCGAGCGTAATAAAAGCTTTTCAGTTGGGAAAAATTTTGATTACTTTTTTTGTAATTTAATCATCCATCTATAATTGATAATCGGAGAGAAAATATATATCGTGAGCAATTTCGTTGCATCATCATTAAAATTATTTGACTGAATTCACATCGATTATTGAACTTTTATTTAATTTTGCATACTCTCTATGATATCATGACGGAAAATGGAGAATTCATTTTGGAATCTTTCCAATTTCTTCGAAAATAATTTCCAAAGTTACTATCTTGGAATGCTTGATAGATATATAGAGTGTCCCAAGTGCTATTACTATGTCCATTAGATATTAGAGATTTAATTAAATTAAAGAAAAATGACATTTCGGAATATCGGATTAATAATTTTGAAATTGTAAACGATTGAAATTTGTAAGAATTCGGCAAATATATATATATATGTATATATATAATGTTTTTAAGAAATAATTATATAATAAAG
>NW_021849866.1:3780284-3782249 GCF_003651465.1 Formica exsecta | reverse complement strand
TTAATTGGAATTTTTGATGCATATATATTTATTTCTAATTTTGAAGATTGATTAAAATTATTTTAATATATAATTTAAATATGTGAGAAAAATATGTGCGCTCCATCAAAAGTATTTTTGTATATCTTTAATCATTTAAAAATAAATTCAAACAAGGATTAGCTCAATATTTATTTGCTCAATATATTAGGTCGGAATATCGCTGAACTATCATCTTTAAACTACTACCTTCCTGCTTTTTTTCTCGGAAAAAAATGAACAAGAGTTTTTTCGCACCGTGACGATGACGGTCGCAGTCGGATTGCCAGGTAACGGGTAGCGATCACTCGGGTCCGCACGGCTGGTGTCGTCGCCGCTCGGCTGTCGCGCCGAAAGCGACGAGGAACGGCGGGCTCGTCGGTACGCTCGCGCCACTGCGCCCGCGTCCGCCCGTCCGTACGCGCGCCAGTATCCCTGTCGGTCCTGCGTTACGCTGGATTCACTCATCCTCATTCCGCTCCTCGTGGAGATCGGACGCGGTTGCGCGTGGGACGGGTATATCTACGTGCAACGGTAAACGATCAACGACAAATAGGCATCGCGATGAGTGTTATCGCGGCTGCGACGAGAGGCGGAGGGTGGTAGTGATCCGCGCCGAATGCAATATCGATATCCCTTGAACGGTGCGATATCCGATTTGTGTTGATCCAACTAGATGATGACAATCTTCGAATCTCTCGATATTGGAAAGAAAGACACTTATATATTTTTTTGCGATAGGTCTCGTTGCGATTGAACAGCGAAGAAGATTAAAAAAAAAGATTTAAAAAAAAATGTGTACGGTTCGAGGGAAAAGTGAATGCAGAATGTAAAGAAGATCTTTTCTTGCCGCTCTCGAAAGAACCGGAGTGCTTTGCAACAGGACACAAAGTGTTGCGACAAAATTCTCGTGATATACTTCGTTTAACGATGAATCATAATTTGCTCCATAGAGCAACGTGATTACGTCGTCGTTTGCGTGTTTTGTACGGTACACGTGCATTCACGTTCGTTAGGTACAATGAAGAATTGTCGGCGGCTTTGAAGTTTTCGAACCGTAAGCCTCCTGTCGGGATAACGAATTTTCGGTAAACGGTCGCCCTTCTTTCGCTTTGAGAGGGAGGCTCTGATTAGACGAAGGTACGGCAAGGACGGTGATTTATGGTGGAAAAAAAGTCGGAGAGACGAGCTCTTCGAGGATGCGAGAAGAACGGAAATTAGATATGCTCCATTCGTGTACAATCATGTAATCACTATATCCGTGGCACGTTAGTTGATGCGAACGTCATTGAAACGCATCTAGTTAACTTTCTTAACGTCAGCGCGTATAACGAGATATGGAGTTTTGTTTATCTCCAACGGTTATTTTTTATAAATAGCAAAGAACTATCATAATCAGAGGCTAAACTGGACTCTTTTATTTTTCGAGTCAATGAATGTATATACTGAATATATATACTATTTGCATTATATTTCTACATAAAGAAAATCATTCGATTAATCGAATATTACGCTATAAATATAATACAACCGAGGGCACCCGCTAATTTTCATTTTCAAGAAACTTGAAGTGATAATCGAGATGGACGTATGTCATTAGTAAACAATTAAAAAAACCCGCATCGGATTTTGTTATATATCTAGGTGTCAAATCAATCTTGTCAATAATTCGCGGTATATTGATGGGATTCGGCACAACCGATTGGCGTGTCCGTTCGCACCATGTCCGGCTTGCCGTGCACGACCGGTCGTGCATCATCCTCGCAGCAACCAGCGGCCGCATCGAGTCGTCGCGATTCCGGACGCCGAGATAATTTCTCACCGCGCGAGATAACTCGCGTCGACGCGCCGGAAGCGTTCGCCAAGTCGGCGCTCCTCGTCCCTTTCTTCGATGCGCGCCGTTCGTTGTATCGCCAGGTAGACAACCGAAAGAGCGGCGCTAATCTC
>NW_021849866.1:3766043-3779231 GCF_003651465.1 Formica exsecta | reverse complement strand
GGTAGACAACCGGAAGAGCGGCGCTAATCTCCGGTAACCGGCATCGCACGGGGATAGACGACAAGACCCATAAGATACATGGCGAGTTTTGGGACGCGGTCCGAGGAGAGTGACGGCAACGAAACGACGAGTGAGACGCGACGGTGAAATATTGGACACAACTTAAGGAGGATAGTACACAGTGAGATAAGAGTACTCGTGATACGCCGCTCCACTCGAGCTGGTAATCTTCACGGCGATTCGAGAAGGATTATATGTAAAGGGGAATGAGGAAAAAGGATACGGAGGATAGTACGTAGCGCGAAAGGCCCGTTCTCGTTTTGGAGAGATGCGGCGCTATCCATTGCATATCAACGTAGCCCTCACCGTCGTTCTATCGGCGATTTGTGCAACCGTCATCGTCGTCGTGCGTGCCGGAAAACAAGGTAACCATCGTCGATATTCCTTATTCCGTGACATTGATCGTATTGTACTCGCGATTGTAATGGTAATACCATAAAACTACCATAAAGCACGTAGTACACGTAAGAGACAAAATGAATAAAGCACGTGAAAAAAATGGGAGAGAGAATTAAAAAATTGATTACACGGTCCTCTCTTTCTGTAAGAAGCATGAATATCTTTTCTTTATTTATATATTACTTTGCGAAAACGCTCTTTTTTTTAATGATTAAGAGAGAGAGAGAGAGAGAGAGAGAGAAGGAGGATAATTTTATTCACTAAATATTAAGTAATAATTATTATACAATTTTTACTTTTATAAATACTTCGTGCATTTTTATTTAAACTCTTTGATGTACATTTTTGTATATTTTATTTTTATTTATATTTTTTTAATAGTTATGATATATTGAGATCACTTTGATCGTATTTATATATAAAAGTAGATTACAATATTAATAAAAAAGAAGGAAATATAAATGTTTAAATTTAAGATAAATTAAATGTTTGGTCACAGAAAGCTTTTAAAAACTGAAAAATACGAGCATATAAATAAACCGTCGAATGTGGATCGTAGTCTCTGATCAGATGTATCGCAGTTTGAATTTCATTATTATTATTCAATGGAATAGTATGTTCGTATCGCGATCAGGAAAACAATTTCGCCAGCGGAAGGTATCTTTCAACAGAAAACGGCTTTTCACGGTCTGCAGGTGAATACAGTTCCACGATTCTTGGCAGGCACAATGGACGCGTATTGTGTATCGCCGATTCGTTATCCTTACATTTCCGATTGAGATGGTTTTTGGTATGCTTGCCAGATCGTGCAAAATTTTTCTCTCGCTGCACGGCACCGTCTTCGTAATGACTCAGTCTGCGGTGGAACGTGAAGCAGACGATAGCCAAACTGTCACACAAATATCACGTTGCGCGAACTAAAGCTGATATTCTAAAAGCTGATATCGATATTTTTAACTTTACACACACGAGAGGCGTTGAATAATTCAAATGGAGCAATAAAGACGGGAGAAAAAAACGATTAAAATTCTTTTTAGATACATTTTGATAAATTTAATCGCTACACGGAGATAGTAACAAACCACGTTTACGATGATATCACACAGTACACGTGTTAGTCAATATACATTAAATACAATAAATAATTATTACAATAGGTAATCCTAATTCTAATGCTGAAGCCATTGTTACGCCTGGACAGACATAATATTACATTCCTCATAGGAAATATGGTTCATAGAAATGACACAACAAAGTTCTATTAGATCGGATGAGTAATTGCAATAATTCTAATAAATGTTGCAATTAGAAGTTCATATGATTAGATTTGTTTTGGTACCTACAAATTTAATTAATAATGTCGGAAATGTCGGATCTGTAATATGTTGCCTTGCCATATCTCTGCTTTCATGAATTGATTCTGCTCATTCTGTTCCGCTAACTTATAAGACGTTAATAATTACCAGAACAATATCACATTTATCTCTATTCATTATATTTAATTTTCCAAATTGTTTAAAAGAGTCTAAATTATAAATGTTAAGAACTAATTATAATAATAAGAATGAGTATAGTTGAAAAATATGGGTTAATTAAAAGACTTTAAATATTTAAATTTTAATAAATTATTTTAAGTAGTAATTTTTCTCTCTTGTTAATAATTGTGGAGGGGCATATAATTTGAGAAATATAATTAGCGAAACAGTGTGTACTTGTTTTTTCTTTTTGCAAGAAACAGTTTTTGCCGTTAAGATTAATTAACGTATGATAAAAAATATAATGCATAGATATAATAATTCAGGAAAATATATTTAAATTTATATATAAAGAATGATCATTGCTATACAATTGTAAAAGTAATATGCAAGAATGTTCTTATACATGTTCAATATCAAATACTATTTTGCTTATTCATAGTGATAATGTCCCGTTAGGTTTGCGGCGCTCTGTCAATTAATTGTTGCAACTGTAGATTTAATGAACGTCAGTTCGTCATTCTCGCATCGTAGGCCGCCGTTTAGACGATCCAGTTTAGCTTAGCATATAATTTATGCATTCTGTGCTATATAATACGCTTGCAACTTGTGATTGAGCTTATGTACACGTTGCCGTTAATAATACAACTAAGCATGCATAATTTGCTGCTTGATTTGATGTAATTGGATAAATAATTTATATTTTATCATTTACTTGTTGAGATTTTGTTCACAAATATAAAGTTTTGACGGTACACAAAGGCGCAACGAGAATTAAAATTCAATAGTAACAAACTTTTTACTTTGAAATTATTTTTGAAAATTTCATACCGTCTTATAATAAGTATTGTAGTTATTGAATTATAACTATATACTTGGTGCGCGAGATGGAAAAAGTTTGCCGGATTAGAATTAGACGAAAAGTTCGCGTATTTATTCGGACAGAATTATTCATGAGCATAAAATAAAGCACCAATGTAGTTCATTAATAGCAAAAGATTAAAATTTTCGGACATATATTCTATAGATATGTAGAAGCCTGTAGAGAGAAAAAAAGAGGAAGAGAATTGTTATACAAGATATGGGTTTAGATTTTGTAAATATTCTTAAGCCCGGCATCTTGCACGACGGCATCCAAGTTTGATATCTAATAACAGTTTTCTTCGGGGATTTCCGAGTTTCTAGCGCAGTCGAAAGTTTTCACGTATCGAGAACACTTAATAAGTTGGATGATAGCACCGGAGATACCTGATTTGCAATTTAATACACGGTCAATATGCAGCAATATGCAATACACACACATACACACACATCAAAAATTCTTGTTTATAAAATATTAAGTGCCACAAAATTTTAAAGTAATATTATTATTACGGGGCAATCGCGCATTATATGCATGATGCATTGTGGAATTTCCAACAAAAATAATTTGATTATAATACGGAATTTATTGAATAATCTTAATCATCCATTGTCTGTTATTTTTAACAGAATGAACAAATTTAAGAATGATATATATGTACAAAATATATATATATATCAAATCGAGAAGATTATTATTTGTTTTAATGTTAAAAAAACATTAATAACTTTTAATTTATGGACAAATAAACTTGTGCTGCTCGAAATATTATTCCATTTATTATATAATTTACAATATTATCTTTTTATCGCCTGTAGAAATTTTCTGAATATGTTTTTTCTCGTTTGTAACGATATTTGAATATATGTCCAGTTGTGTGCTATTTATTTCTCAGTAATGATAGGCATTGATATAATCAATCATATTTCAGATTAGAGAAGCAAAGATTGGAAAAGCGCGTTTATTGAATTTGATAAGTCAATGATTTATACTAACGCTACATTAACGTACTAACAATGCATTGTCTGAATGGAGTACATTGTGTGTGAGTTTCTATTTTCCCATTCAATGCCGCAATAAATAAAAGCAAACATTTCCACTTAGCTTGAGTGCTATGGCAAACGTTTAACTACGTGCAATTGCAGTGGTTAGCTGCAAAAACACATTATTTGACTTTTCCCGCTATAATACATATAAATAACGTATATATTTATGCAAATATTACAAACACTAATTGTTCTTAAAAATCTCTAAGAGATATATTTTTATCGAATCGAATTCAGGTGTAAATTTTTCTTTATTACAAATATATAAAAAAAAGATTTAAACTAACATTTTTTCAATATTGTATCTCTTTTTATAAAAATAGATGGGAGATTGATGTTAAATTGATTTATTTTTTATAATTTTATTACGTCAATTTTATATGTATAATTAGCATGCGCGAGTGATTGCAGCAAATAAAACAATAATGGAAGAAGCAATAATATTTTTGTGTATAGTTATCTTTGAAGTTACCATAATTATCACTATAACTCTCTCGTGTCTAAACGGGTTTGCCATCGTAGCAGCTGTCGCGTCTGCTTTTATTAAATGGAATATAATTAACTTTTTAATAATGACGTGGTTTCATACGACGTATATTTATGTGACACTTTACCTCGTATGTGTAGAAATCGCGAAAGTACATATGCGTATGTGCACATAGTGCGATAATTCGGTTTTTATTATGAGTGGCGCGTACAAGAGGGCTTATTAAATAACGTTTTTTGTTAAAACGATGCCACGCGGTCGTGTCACATGTTGCATTTCCCAGATTGTAGATATAAAAATACACCGATATATATATTTGGATATTGTAAACATAATTATAATTCGGTTTTTATTATGAGTGGCGCGTACAAGAGGGCTTATTAAATAACGTTCTTTGTTAAAACGATGCCACGCGGTCGTGTCACATGTTGCATTTCCCAGATTGTAGATATAAAAATACACCGATATATATATTTGGATATATTGTAAACATAATCCTCAGAAAATGTACATCGGTTAGACTTTTTTAAAATGATCTTGTTTTAATGACTATTTTAAATTGCGTAAAAAATATTTCATATAAAATTAATTTATATAAAAAAGAGATAGAAATAGTGCATAATATTATGATTTTGTAAATAATTTGTGAACTTTAATATTTGAAGTGAGATCTCTGTGCATTACAACTTTTTAAATATGGAACTTTTAATTAAATTCTTTCGCTGCGACATAAATAGAGTTTAGTTATTTACTTACGTTTCTTATTTATGATCTTTATTTTCTTTATGATATTTTGCTTCTAATTTATGATCTTAAATAAATTTGTATTTACTAATCATCAAATAGCTAGTGTGTGTGAAGCTAGCATATCATTTCAAATAGCTATAAAAATTTTTTAACGATCTATAATATTTATACTCAAAAGAGCAATCTCTCAATAGGTTTTTGAAATATTTTGCATAAGAAGCACATGAAGATAACTATATAATAAATTATTTCAGATATTTTCGGAAATAAAATACACAACACACACACATAATTAATATATCCGTCTTTTTTTACCTTTTATTCAAATTTTAATATATTGTTTCCTTTTATTAATACTGTTAAAATCCTTGATACGTCTTATATTCGTTTAATCTCGTGAGCTTGTGCGTTGTTGAGATTGCAATCGCAATCTACACAGTTACGCTGTAATAATAATGTCTGTAATCGTGGCATCTGGCGAACATAGTTGCGCTGCGTCCTGAACGTAAAATGTTGCATTATATCGGCTATGCGTGGCGTGCATACGATTTGTGCATTAGTTGCACGCGCAGGTTGGGTGGATATACCAAGTTGCAAAATCTCCTTAATAACCCGCAGTTGATTATAATATCATGCAAGAGTGTATAAAGCATGGATCTCATCAGTTCTCTCGCAAATTTACAACATATATTTGGTGTAATATAACATAAGTTTGTAAATTTTAATTTTATGTATTTTAGATTCGAATGCGAATGTTTGGATATTGGATGATATTCGCATTTTTATACTACTGTTTCTATATTAAGAAATTTTAAGCGTAAATTTCTCCGTAATTAAAATTTCTCTGTTAATACTGGTTTTAACATTTTCCCTTGGATTAAAATTTTATTCAAAAATAATAAAAGTTAATTTAAAATAAAGACTATGAGATTTTGACTATTTGTGGTTCTCGAATTTAATTCGCTAAAATACTTTAATTTTTCGACGTAACATCGCGGTAATTAGTGTTTTCTCGCAAAATTTTCGCGAAGCGAAAGTCCATTTATGCATAATAATGTCTAAACGAATAAAAATTTGAAATTAATTGATAATCATAAAGTACACCTTTGAAAGGAGATGGACTTGCAAAAAATGAATGCCGCCTTTTATTATTTTAGATATGTGGAAATTTTCAAAGCATATTTTTTCTAATCGTCATTCGTGAACTCTCTTGTCTTTATATATCTCTTTTCTTTCGTTATTGGCAATGCGGAGATCTCGGTTCGATATCTCTTTCTGTTTTTCATAATTTTCATTTTTCTCCCTCACACGTTCGTGATATAAGTAACTATTGTTCAGGACAAAATGATCGTTACCACCGGTAATGGAGTGGTGCCTCAGTCGCTTTATCCGGTCGCTTTCTGTCGATGGAGAGCTCAGTCTCTATCCGAGAAGTCCCTTAGTATAGTCGTAGGATTCGAGGAACGTCGCAGCACACAATGCCCGTACGGGATAATTACACGGGGATGTCAGCCGTTCGCGTAATCGTGCATCATACGCCTGCTCCATTCTCTGTTGTATGCTGACGTTCGTATTATTGGTGGAAATATCTGGAGATTCACTAACGAATTGACTTAACCATTAGATGCATAATGCGTTGTATTTGATGTATCATCAATACGCGAATTTCGATATTTCATCGTTTCTCTCGCGAAATATTCCGCAAAATCATATCCGTGATATATCCTTTGTGAAGAGACGATAAAAAAATAATCTCGAATCGATCTACCTCTATATTTCGATTCTCTATTAGTTGCTATCACGCATGTTTGTTATCCGTGTCATTTCGTTTACACAAATGGTATAATTTGCGTTTTGTACCGTCTCTACGTATCGTATACATTACATCTTTGTGCGGTTAACGGACTTAATTGGTACGTATCAGAATCGGCGGGCGTTCCAAGCAAGTTGAATACTAACTAGTTTTGAGTTACGTAACGGCTCGCTCGAAGAGTGTGGCCATTTGAGCTTATATTAGTTCACCAGACGCTCGGCGCCGGTGATAGACGATGTAAGTGGAAAGCGCCGTTTCGTACGTGGTTATACCGTTAAACAACGATCAGCCACAACGGCTGTCGTATCCATACGGTGTATCGCCGCATGACTACAGACGCTTAAATCTAGCCCGTCCTTTGCGCCCGTAATCCTGTATATCCAAATCATTTTGGCAACGGTATCGCAACTCACGATCATAAAGGCTCAACCCTTAATAAGGTACATAGAGTCTCTCAAAGTTTAATCCCACGTGGAATTTTGCTTTCCATCTCTCTTTTGTTTGTATAAAAAAAAAAATAAATAGTTGAAGGTTTAATTTCAATGCGATATTCTTTTTTTCTGCTATTTTTAATATTATAAATAATTTAGGTAATCAATAATTTTTTAATATTACAGGTAGCAAGAAGAATTATACGAATAAATCTAAAAGACAAAAATAAATAGTCTAAAAGATTCTTTATTTGCCAATCATGTTGAATTTGTATACCTCATCAATTAAAATTTAATGTTATAGATATTTTTAAAATTGCACAATAAAGAAAAGAAAAGTTTTACACGATAAATCTGTTAAAATTGCGAATATTGAATTTGCAAGAATTTCTTACTGTATAGAAAAATGCGTATCATCAATCAATAAATCAATAAGAAGAGAATTATCGATACTTCTTATTAATATCAGAGGGAAAATAGCAGTGCAAAGAATCTTTAGTATTGGAAATAAAGTATCAGAATATCACTATTGGCGTATTGCGGATAATAAACTAAATTTTAATTATTTGGTGCGTTCCTTTGCGACCTGGAATTTCTCAGCAAAATAGTTGATTATTACTAATTACAGTGGTATCTAACGTTTAATTTCGATTACCACATCACTTTATATACGAGGGATCATGCTCGTTAGGCGTAATCATCAATTTACCTATATATTGTACAAACGCGATGCCTAACGAAGGAATGATTACGGTCGATATGATGACCTATTCTCGCAGCTCATTCAAATAACTATGTTAAAACCGTATATCCTAGATTAAATCGAACCCTAATAAAGATTTGAGTATAAATGCGTGATTAAAAGAATCTCTCTTTGAACGATGAAAGAATTTTTTTATTCAACGATTTTTCCTCTCTTTCTTTGAAATATTCTGAAAAATAAGTTTTCATTGCAAAGAGGCATTACATGCGTACTTTTCAGATATGCATTTTTTATATTTTCATTTTATTTTTCTCTTTTCTTTTAAGTGACACAAAAGTATATGCTCGTACTTTTGCGAAAGAAGAAATAATACAAGAGTGCAGAAATGTCATTTAAAAAGAAAGAACTATTGTCACGTGCGCAATTTATGGGCACCTGTCCCCGGTACATTATCCATCATGTCCGGGGCTTAGTGGTGGCTGGGCGCTATCCGCGCTTTTATGCATCCGACAAATGGAGTATAACACCGTACGGTCGGTAAATCAAAGGGAAATTACAATTGGAATTTTATATTGCACGCACGAGTAACGAATATGAATTATTTCTTGAAAATCACTACGTGATTTTGAGAAAGGCGCGTCGCCATGGAAATCATAAACGGTCATACCTGCGCGTTAAATATTGAAATAATAATTTACATTGGGGCTCACACGAGCGAGTGAAATTTTGTAACGTCATCCGGAAAATTACGCGCGAGTTTTCCGCTTGCGCGCGATGCAACGCGTTGTTTAGCGTACTGCGCGTATAATAATTGGATCGATTTTGGAAAGATGGTTTATTTTTTTGATGGCGGTGTACAACCGGATATTTTTTCGCATAAGCTATCACATTCGACGAATTTTCGTTAAGCACTTTAGATTTTTCAATAAAGATAACAATAAAGATAGAAATATTACATGATAACAGCATAGTTGTTTTATTTTTGACTTAATATTTACGACTCTTTTCTAAAAGACCGCTATTTATGTGGAACTATTCATGTCGAATTTAGATTTAACGCGCTGTAGGCTCTAAATCATAAAAGTTATACATATAAATCCAGTATAACATGCGACAATCTCGTGTAATATATTCGGTCACGTTCGGAGTTTAGCGGACCTTTTCCACCACTGTACAGCTTATCAGACTTGGCGGTTTATGCGTTAGTATTGGTGCCAGAATGAAAAGACGTGCCACGGTAAGAGACGGAAGTAACGTTACGTAAATCGTCCTGTTGGAGGGAATAAGTTCCACTTATCTTACGTCGCTTAAAGTTTCCTTCGGAGTGCTTTTGTCACACACATTAAAATTCGAGTTGCGCGATTATACATAATCTTTTGACGTTGTCTTCCGCAGCATGAAAGATTATAATATTGTTGCGCGATAATTTCTCAAATAAGAAGTTTCGATAGGCAAAAATATACGTTTGTTTTATTGTTGTGATATATAATTTAATTAATCTTTCGAGAAAATGAAAGAAGACGTACTTATATTTTCTTGTATCGCTTGTTAAAATTGCTGTAATATTAAAATGTTGTATTTGTAAAACTTTCCCCGTGTATAACATTTTTTCTCAAAATATGTTTTTTATATTTTGCGGCGAGACATGAAAAACGTGGATTTAGAAAGATTTTAGCTCTTTTAATCTACGCTTTTTTATTAAAATTCGTGCGAGTTTTTATAAAGTTACAAGTCTATGTAATTTTTTGAATTTCCGGTATAATAAATATATCTAGGTGCACAGTGAAATCGACTATTATATTGTAAACCATATCTTATGGTCGGTATTTCTCCGTCACAATGGGGTCTTTCTTTATTTCGCCGCAGGGAAGGGCAGCAAAGCGCGAAAAGCGTGAGATTATTCTCATGACGCCGACCATAGGTCCACGTTTCTACTTTATGATTGCACGCGGCATTTTCCGGAACGGCTTATCGGGTGTCGTAAAGTGCTAAAAAAATGGCTAGAAGGGAAATAATGAAGATGCTAATGGTCGTGTTTATACAGAGATAAATATTTTATATAGAAGTTCCACATTATTTAATAATTTTGTTTTGCGAATATCGCGCTGCTACCTTGGTAAAGTTGACAGCGCAACACGCGTTTATTTAGCTAATATTTATAGAGTTGATTAAAAAAAAAATTATTTATTTTTGTATACTTTATGCAGCCTATACTTTAGATGATGCTATCTTGAACGTGGAAGCATGAGAAATGTGATGAAAATTTAGGTGAGATTTTATGCAATATGATAAACAAATGAATAAACAAAAATTCACACATCATTCTGTTTGAATAGATTGAATTTCTTTCCATATTTTGCGTGCCTGATTTTTCTAGAGCTTTGCGTGACACATTTGTGGTAGTAATCAATAATCGAATTTTCGGTTTGAGTGGCATCCGAATGGAACTAAATAAACTCGGTTACATTCTCGTTATGATTGTTAGAAAAGGTAGGAAAGCTACCGGAATTTTGCTCAGTTACTGTTATTTCAAATTGTAATCTCAATTATTTCAACTTAACTAATTAAATTCGAGTGATTGGAAAATTATAGATATTATTCAAATTTCGTTACTCGCTAATTATTGAATTCGCGGAACTCATTACAGAGATTTCTGTATCTTACGTGTTTAAATCATGTTTCGAATTGATCATTTCTCTCATATGGCTCGTTATACGGGAAATAACTCCATTTGTATGCGTTGTAATTCTATTGCTACCAATAAATTATATCACCTACCGTTATGGCTTTGCTGGTCGCAAATATTGGATTATTTTCCGCTAATTTTATTTTATGTTTGTATAGCAGCTTTGTGTGGCGATTAGCTATTTAATAACACAGTTACAACGCAAGCTGTATCGCCAAACGTGTAAATGAAATTACGTTATAAATAAATAACTTAGCTGAAACGTTCGATTCTTCTCACTCTCCCTCTTTCTCTTTCTCCTCTCTCTCGTTTTCGCATTTTCTGTGTGCGAATAAATCCTTAGATAGTTATACAGACTTTTTGAAATTTTAATATACACACAATTCTCTAAAAGTCACACATACATTAAATTATTATATTAGATCTTGAAGAAAAATAAAACTTGTTTATATATCTAATTTTTATGATTTAATAATGTATCTGATAATTTTTTTAAATTAAAAATTCAAATTTTGTAATTATCCGACAATTAAAGAAATTTAAATTAGAAATAACGGATTCAGGAAATAAGAAATAACGTATGAACGAATGTGGATGAATGCATGAAACGCAAGTATTATGTATAATGGAATTGTTCATTCCAAACATCCCTGATTCGTTCGTCTATATTTTGCACACAGTTGGCAGATTAAATAGATTTGGTGAATTTCGGTCGGTTTTCTAATTCTACTGTTTGTTTTTTCATTTCGATAGACTCAAATAGTCATGATTATCGGCTGATTTCTTCCATGCATATAGATCGCTCGATTGCTGGAATACGATTTTGGTTCTGCTTAATTTTCTTTGTTCCTTTTCTTCTTTCGTTCTTTTCTCATTCCTGCGCTATTTTCTATTTTATTGCTTTCTCTCTTCTTTTCGTTGTCTTCCTTGCTTTTTTCCTTCTCAAATTCTTCTGTTGGATCTTTCTATATATTTCTCGCTCTATGTCAGAGCAGCCGCAATGTCGTTACAACCTTCATAAAACTTTGCGGCCGAGCGAAGTTTCTATGAAGTTCGAAATTTATTCGCACTGAGTTTATCGGTATCGCGCGAAAGATCGGCTATCGTAAACGTTATAGCGATAGCCGCCATTCGATCCTACGATATCACAAGGAAAAGTGAATTTTTTGGGCGGATTAACGCCGTCGAATTCTAAATACTGATACGACTTTAATATTAATGTTCTCGGATTAAGCGCGTCGCGAGACAGGCTTTGATAGAATAAAATATTGTAAAAAGTGGAGTTTTAGATAAATGACCTGTCGCGCCTCTAAATTTAATTTTCTGGAGCAGTTGCGAGACAGGTAAGGTAAATAAAAACGAGCATGAGCTTCCGTTCAGGAAGTATATACAATTTTTACAGTTTTATAATCATTCTAATTTGGATTGTAATCTTCCTATATTTTTAATTTACAGAATATATTGAAATGAATTTTTTAAGAAACTTAATTCTGAATATATTTTATTGGTAATTTCTGCGCATAATCTTTAATTCTGCATTTAGTTTGAAGAATTTGTTGCGACAGAATTTTAATTTTGCGTGTAATTATGCTTAATGATGAAAAATGAAGAATCCTGTTCTGAAATGGACTTGGGAACAATATATAAATCTATTCGAATTAAAACTTTATATTTCGTGAGCATGAGCTTACATTTATTTGTATTCACACCGATGATTATTTGCGTATACGGAGAATGCTCGCGTGCTCAACGATATGCTGCATAAGAGATACCATATCTCGAGTAAGCCGAAAAACTTTATCGTCGCACTTTTATTCTGTTCCGTGATAGTCGTTCTGCGATCACGTAAATATTTTCTCGCGTATATTACAAGTCCGGATAAAGTGCGCGAATATTTCACGGAATGAAATGGACGGATTTAAATAGTAACTGCATCTGTTGGTCGTAATCGCCAGATCTATGGACAGATTGCATTGATGTTTGTTTTATAGATTGGACAGATCCTGCTAAATCCACTTTTGGATATGTCACAAAAGAAAGAAGCGTAAACAAACATAATACAATTAATATTATCAATACATAAATAATTAATATTAAAGATTAACTGTTAAATAACAATTTATTTGTAAAGATTAATAGCAAATTTTATTTTTTTTATTTAAACATACACGAAATGTTTATAAGAATGTACATTTTAGGGGAAAAATACTTTTTTTCTTCTCTTTTATACCACATTTATGAATATTAGGATTTAAATGCTTATAATTATGCTATAAATTAGATCCTACACACACATACACACACACACGCACACACGCACACACATATACACGTAATATTTATTTTTATTTTTTATTTAGCTTGAAATAAACTTTACATTACCAGAATTTTAAATAATAATTACAGAGATATTTAATCTCGAATATTAAAAAGTTGTGAAGAGTGAGATGGGATGCGATCAAACTTTTATTAAGGGAAA
>NW_021849866.1:3736977-3765884 GCF_003651465.1 Formica exsecta | reverse complement strand
GAAAGAGAGAAAGTTGGCTTCACACAAATTACTTAAAGAATCTATCGATGCACGAAGGAGTGCGGAAAACTTGAGATATTTCTCGTAAAGATGGTTAATGATTCTGTCGACTTAACGTCAAATAATAATGCAAGATATCCCGTTATGAAAACTTTATCCAACAAACTTGGTTTGCAGAACGAAAAAAATGACTTGTTTATTCTAATACAATAAGTTTGATATAAAAAATATTTTCAAGAATTGCAAGTATACCGCTTATATAATTACCATTTACATTCTACTGCGTAATAGTGCGCTCGCGCGAGATATTCCAAAAGCATATAACTTTACGGAAATGGTCTTTTAATCGAAGCAATTAACCTGCCATAGACAGCGGAGCAATCAATGCGCAAACTAATTTCTCACGCAGTGCGCGAAATCCTTCGGGGTCGATATTTTTATTGCGAGCCTTTGACGTGTGATACCTTCGCAAAATTGATTTTGCTGCATAGCGGCAATCTCGATCCAGTTCGAATTTACTATAACGGCGCGAGACTCGCAGCTGCCCGACTCGATTGTATTCGGAGTTTATTCGGCGAATGCGTTCTAAGCGGAAAATGGTAATGGCTCGTTAAAAGTGGGCAGACCGAATGTACGTGCCCGCGATCTTAAAAGCGCGAAACTGGTCAACCGGCACAGCTCTGCATTGTAAATGGCAATCGCGTCGCTGCATCTGACGGGAGGCGAAACCGTCGATCCCGTTTGGGGACCGTAGTGAGAAAATCTGCGTGGTTACCCACAACTTTTCCCTTAGTTGTGCAGACATCTGCATCGCAGATGCGGCCGCTTAAAAGCCTTCCACAGCTTTCTGCTGCCGCCACAGAGGCGTCGATTATAATAAACCTCGTCGATCGATTATAAATATTTAACTATCGCGTTTCTCGATTGATTCACAGACAATTACTTCGGCCGCGAATTTGTTGAATTAAAAAATATATACATATATATATTTTTCTTTATATCTTTCCCTCGTATAAAATCGGTAGCATAGTTTCCATTTTATATATAACATTCTTTATAATTAAATAATATTTAATTCTAGTATATAAATACGTACACTTTGTACATCGGTGTTTAGGCAACAAACTCTATATCACACATATGCGATATATCGATTTTTATCATTATCTTTTTTTATCAATTTTATTTGTGACTCCGGCCAGTGATGCTCATTCTTCTCTTTTCGAGTTACCGCGCCGAGGTTTTACCTTCATCCTAATAAAAAAATGACGTTGGATTGGTGCACCACCACTTTCCGGTCTCCGTTGGCCGAACGCTCTCGCGTACATGCGTTGAATGCACGCACGCACGTACGATGCGCTTGTGCAGAGGAGACGCCCAAGCGGGTTAATACTGACAATTACGCGTTTCATGCGTCCGCCCATACGAGCAAGTTCCATTTAATTCCGTTAACCGCCAAACCCTTTTTTTTTAATTTTTTAAATATAATTTCAAGAATCATATTTTCAAGAATAGCATATTATTTTAATTACATAAAATGAGTGATCAGATCTCTTAATATATAAGAAAAAAACAGTTTACTTTTAAGAAAATCAAGTAAATTTAATTTTTACTGTTTGTATTGTATATTTGATTTCCATTCTTTATATATATATATAAATGAATGTATTTATAACTCAATTTTTTTGAAACATTAAAATATTCTAACTACACTTAATCTCTCTAGCATTATTATTTTAACATGTTGAAATGTCCGTAAATTAGAGGTACCTTACGTAGCGATTTAAAAAATCAAATATATATGCGCAAAGCGCTATGGGAAAATTTTTGCATCAATATTTTACAAAATAAAATCTTGTATGAATGTTTCATGATTTTTTATCAAAAGCTTCAAAACATATTTATTTCTATTCACTGTAACTCAATATGCGATATAATGGTGAGAATAGGAACGTTGATGTATATTTTGCTTACCGAGTGATATTTGTAGCTATTGGCTGGCGATGCAAACCGTTCGCACTGAGTTTTCGAGATGAAAAGTCTGAATCCCGTGCTATATCGGTGCTATGCGGGACACATCGCATAATTCTAAATCGCGCAGGAGTTGTAATTCCCCCGGAGACGCCTTCGGGGTATTTATTCCTTAAATATTTCTGACCACGTTTCTCGGGAATTCAATCGTCAATATTTCATATTTTGTCGCTGCATCCATATGTATCTGCTCGCATAATAATCATCGTATATTGTGTGTATGTGTATTTCTCCGCATATATGTATGAATAGTTAATTCTTGCTGCAAATGAGAAGTTATGACTGAATAATTAATAGATACGAGCTATATACAACAGAGAGAGAGAGAGAGAGAGAGAGAGAGGGAGAGAGTAACATTTGGTTAACCGCCAGCGTATTATACTCTACTCTTGTGTTATTGTAGAATAATATTACGAGCAGTGATCTGAGTAAGCGGTAATTATAGTAACTCCTCGACCACACACGCTGAGCAAATTATACGAAAATCTTTCATTTTTTTCGCCGATAATTTTTTCCTCGATTACGAATTTGCGGGATTGAACTGCACGTTCCTTGCATGTAAAACGCCATTGTATAAACTTCTGTTACAATTGTTTGCCTTGCACGTATACGGATCGATTTCGCGTTACTCTTGTAAACGTGACTTCCGCGTTTCAAATTCATAAATAAAACGAAGTTGAGTGCGCCGCGATAAACCTGAGGGGGGCAATAAAGTTCTTTCGTTTAAGTTGTGTACTATACCCAGAGAAACCTTCCGGCAGAAACGTAGCAACAATGGTAAATTAAAGATGCAATCTGCGATTGCGTCCAAGACGTAGAGTATGAGTGTAATAGTTTGTCACGGTGAAAAATCGATGAGAAATGCTTCTCGTGCATATCCGACATCATCGTTTACGATTGTACGGTACATCTACGATTAAATCTCACGGATCGTTGCACGATTATTTAATGCATATAGTCATTTCCAATCCTCTATTTAACAAAAAAAGAAGCAAAAAGGTTTGCGAGCTATGCTTCTTCAATTTTTATGAGTTTGGACATATCGTTTCGCGAAAAAGAGAGATACATATTTCTTTTTTTGTTATTATTTGCGCAGATTTAGGAAAAATACGTCGAAGCTAATCTGGCTTTTGATTCCGAGTACATCATAACTATCAGAAATATGAAAAATTATTTGAAATAAGAACATGGTTAAGTATTAGAAGAGTATTTTCACTTGCTTTTGTTTGTGGAAGATGTAAAATTGTTATACGTTTTACAATCAGATTCAAGTAAGTTAAAGAAAACTATACTTGCTTATAATACTATTTTCATAATATGCAAACTGTTCCCATCGGGACGAAAGTAGAATGCGTGCCAGAAGCTATTTGAAATGAAACTCGTGCAACTTGAAGTCTCTCGGGGATCTTAGCTCAGCTTATATTAATTGCGAGAGGGGCCAATAAGCTATAGATACATATGCTTTCGCAATTTATATGTGCCTCGAGGTCGAGAATTGATTCGACTCCGAGTTCAAAGTCCGTTTTATAATAACTGACGTATACTTAGTGAAATTACGTATGTATTATTTTAGAAGCGATATTACGAAAGGAAAATTACAGTTTATATATGTTTATCGAATATATATTGCATATTCTCTGCGAGTTGTTATATCAAATATTGCGTTTCTACACATATCTCTCTTTCTCTTTCTCTCTCTCTCTTCTAAATAAAATAAAATATATTTTAATTGTGATTTAATGTAAATACGATTTTAAATATTCTGATTGTTATATGCCAAATAAAATTATCAATACACGATTGCATCTAAAAACGATTAAAAATTCAGTTTTGTTGAATACATAAAATAAATTCGCGTTTCCGTAAAAACATTTTTTCTTTACATTATTTTATGAGCGCAGGACATTCGTACGCATAACTTTCACGTAAAATTTAGGATAAATGTCATCAAAAAATGTGAAATTATATGATTTTACTTTTTCTTATTTTCACGACGGAATTTTTGCGCGGCAGAAAATTTAAAGAGAAAGAAAAAACGACTTTTTATTAATAATTTTTATTTAATAAAAGCATGCCTTGTTTGACAAAAATTATAATTTGATCTCTTTTACATACTTAACATTTTTGTACTCTTCCTTCGCGTCAAACGACATTGTGTCGCTTCCATCATAGAATTTTGCGAGCTATTCAAAGAACGAAAAGACTTTAATCTTGAATGCTAATGCAATTAAAAAAAGCCATATGCAAATCACTAGGCCTTTCGCAGAGTCTTCAAAGGAGTTTGAAGCAGCAGTAGCAGCAAGCAATGTACACTCGCAGCAACTTTTGTTTGATCATGGAGGCTACGTTGTGACTGCCGATGAAATCCGCATTTTTGCTCTTTGCACTTTTTTTGACACGCAACCTACTCTTTATTTTATGTCGAAGTTTTAATCATTTTTATCATAGTCACTCTTCATATCCTTCTTGGCGATGAGAATTTAAATTGTAGAGATAACACGAAAAAAAGGACTTTTTTAAGAATATCTAGCAAAGTTTGTCCTTCGACAGGAATGTTCTACTTTGAATTTTCCTTGGTTGTTTGTAGATTGAGAGAAAAATCATTCTTTATAAAATTGATTATGCATTATGGGTTGTCGTAAAAGTTGTTAGTTTTCTAAATTTTTCTTCGAAATGTTATAATAAATTACCCATAATTAAAAAAAATTTTAAAAGGATAAATTCTTATGTTTTATTTAAAAAAATATTGGATTTAAAGAAGAATTTTTGTTTCAAAATTTATTTTTTTTTTTTGTAAAATTCAAAAAAGAGTTTTATTTTCATTATTCGTGTTAAAATTTCGTAATTTTTTTAGTAACTTTATTATATTATGTTTCTCAAGGAGTCCATGATTATTGAAATCTTTATTAAAGTCTTTTATATCTGATTTGTAAGAAATTCTCTCGTGGGATAAGTATGTCACTTTTCTTAAAGTTGTTCGGGATTCTCAGATGAGTTTTTTAACAATTCTCTTTCATTTCTTTAATTTTTTTATTCTTCTCATTGTCAGTGCTATTCCCAACCTTGCTAAATATCTTCTATACTATCGTATGCACTTAACAATCGTTATATTTCGTGTAAGCACACTAGTGTAATCCATTCGTGAGCGGTGAATTCTTAAGCTGAAATTTTACTGCAGTTTTTGTGGCTCCACCATTTAACATCCCCAGTAAAGGTTCCACTGCGAGAAATAAAACTCAGACGTCGCCCCAGAACTTTGTTAGACCCCGCGTGTGCACACACACACACACACACACACACACACACACACACACACACACACACACACACACACACACACACACACACACACACACACACACACACACACACACACACACACACACACACACACACACACACACACACATGTTTGACCCCGCGCGTGCGCACACACACACACACACACACACACACACACACACACACACACACACACACACACACACACACGCACACACACACACGCACACGCGCACGCGCACACGCACACGCACACGCGCACACGCACACGCACACGCACACGCACACGCACACGCACATACACACATACGCGCGCGCGTAATATACAAATAAAAAATAATTTATGCAATAAATGCTTTATCGTCATTCGAGGCCTAAGAGGCATGATGCTAGATATACATATTTGAATACAAGAAATATATGCATGAATCATTAAGGAAATAATTATCGCTTGAACGACAATTTATAATTCCCATCTTTTCTATCATCGCTTTGATTTCTATATCGAATGAATAAATTTCGCGAATTATTCGTTTTGATAAATAGCTGTTTTAATCCGTTTATGAATCTTTAATAGTGGAATTAATTAATCGTGCGACTCATGGTCGTTGATTGTTTGTAGAGTATGATCGCGTTAGAAACGGTGCATGGAACAGATCGTGCTTCGCTTTATTCACCATTATAATAGTGTTATTTCGCACGCGGAACATATTATTAATCAAACTTTGTGATGGAGTTAAAAATTCAAGAGCTACTTCCGTGTCGTTCGTTTTGAAATATGCAAACGCAAGCTCGTCACGTTCAGAATGCATAGAAATGTTGCGCTATTCCTGTGCTGCCGAGCGAATCCTGACTACGTTTTCCGTCCGACACGCCGCGCGAGTTTCTCGAAACCTCTTCTCGCAGAAAACCCATCAGACTTTCGCGGGTTTAACGACTCGCAAGAATCAGTGGAAGTGCGAGTCGACAGATAAAACATGCGCGAATTGTGCGCCTCGCGCATATATTTTTGCCTTCTGCCGGGGCATCTAAATTTTCCGTGAATTCGATCGAATAGTAGCTGCGGAGAATTTCTGTTTCTTCGTGTACTCTGGTTTGAGTTTCGGATGGGTTAGTTCAACGCGGAAGTTTACAGAAGCGCCGTTTTCTCATGTTTCTTCGGACAGGGAAGACGGACAGATAAATGCACAAAAAGATAGATAGAGGATAGGTTTCACTAGAGATAGACGATGGGTTTCACATTCAGAATCTCCGATCATTCTCGGGATTACATGAAAAAATATAGGTAGACACTCTGTAAATCGCTCGTGTAAAAACATCGTCGAGGATGATTTTATTCGTATGATTTATCACGTTATTTGAACCAGAAAAAGAGAGTCTTTTATCAGGAGCGTTTTGTATTCGATTGCACCCAATTTTAATTTAAACACTTTTCCCGAAAATTCCTTATCGCGTTAATTTATATTTACTGATATTTTATAGATCGTCATGGTGAGATGCTTCAACTTATCCATTATCGAGTCGTAACAGAGAGTAAGAGCGGCAGAGAATCGGAGAAACCGCAACCGCACGAAACAGGGTTTCGTTCGCTGCGGTTCGTAGAAACAGCCATTCTCGCTGAACCTATTGCTTCCGGCAATATCGCCGTGAGCTTGGAACGAAATCGTTCGGCCTTAAAACTTTCTTGACACGCGACCCTACTTTAAACTCTCGCATATATTCTGGCTCGTTTTATCCTTTTACTATAAATGGTTGCACGGATCTTGCTGGTTTTTTAAATCCCTTGTTGAATATTAATTGCGTATATTTTATCTTTCTATGAACTAATTATAGATATTCGTGTAATAAATGTGATAGTAAAACATTTGTTAAATATCTAGTAATTTAAGGAGACAAAATTATTTTCTTATTATTACTTTTTTATTTTAAGAAAGAGAGATCAGTTTTTCTTTCATTTTCTTGTTTTTTATAAAAAGAGATACGATAATTAGTATGACAGTAAAATATATTACTCGCTACTTCCTGATGGAGCCATCGAGAAGTAGGCAATTAGGATCATTTGCTCGGTATTAAAATGAAAGGTTTAGTATGTGCATTTTCGCTGATTGGAAAGGAGAAACGATAAGAACTCACTGAAAGAAATAAATCTTTTTTGTGCTATTATATATTTTTCGCCTATCATTCATTTTAATATGAAAGAAATAAGTATGGTGCTTATCTAAAATCAATTTTCTATTACTATATATTTTTTAAATTTCATCTTCGATATGATCATAAGATGTTTCCGAATAAATACATGAGACATTGAATTGATATTTTAAATGAATATATCAATCATTTTGTTTTCCATAATATGATCGTATTTTTTTTTCGAAGTGTATATCTAATCGACTTTTTTTTCTCGGTATATTCTGCATTAAGGCACATTTACTTATTCAGTTACTATGACAAAATTCACTTTCTAGTTTTTCTAAATAAAATGTCTATTATGATCCTCAACAGTTATGGATAAATTATGATCTTACAACTCAGTTTTGAATATCTATATATTTTTAATGAAACTCTGTTTATCTAATCTGTCTATCCATCATTTTTTGCATGAAAAAAAGCTAAATGTTTTTTAAATAAAATCAATTAAGATATCTTTATATCATATATTTTGCGCTGTAAGAGATTATGTTATATAAAAGATCAAAGAGATTTTTTTCTTTTTATTCGAGACCAGCGGTTTACATTTAATAAAAAGTAGAAAAATGATTTCAATAAAAAGCGATAATATGAGTATGTTTTATTCGTCAGATTAATGCTAATTGAAATTTAAAAAGTAAAAATTGACCTATATTAGAACTTTTTTAAAAAAATACCAACGTTATATCTCTCTTTAATTTTACGACGATAACGTTTTATTTCACTATTGTATCAATGTTGATACGATTACATTACTATATACGATTAAGAGTCTTTTAATATCATCTGGTCAATTAATACTCAACTCAAATCTATCTGTAATATTTAAGAAATGTACCTTTTCGTGTTGATATAGTTATAAAACTCGACAATATCATTATGCGAAAGAATTGGCACAAATTGCACATCACTAAGTTTTTCTGTCAATGCAATCGTGCCGAAACTGATAATGTTTTTGATTCTACATCATGATATCGGTTATTGATTATTTTGTTCGCAGAGAGAGAGGTCTGGTATGAAGCGGCGACGCGGGCGATCGAGGCGCGGATCAGGGCGGCAGCGAGTTCCAGCGTTAGCGGCACGACACCGCCGGCCGGGGTGGCTCGCGGCGTCGTCCTCTTTGTCGGCGACGGAATGGGGATGAGCACCCTGACCGCGGCGAGGATTCTTTCAGGTCAGCGTCGCGGGAATCCGGGCGAGGAGACGCAGCTCGCGTGGGACAGCTTTCCGGCGGTGGCGTTGGCGCGGGTGAGTACCAACGAGAAAGTACAGATCTTTTTTTCTTCTTTCTTTTGTAGAGATAAAGAGACGCGGCACGTAAAACCGATGTTTCACGTGCATCAAATTCGCAGTAAACTTGAATCGGGTCGCAAATCTCTCTGTCAGATTTGTGCATATAAGATCGACGTTTTACGGGTGCGCCAAGTTCGCGATAAATTCGGAATTGACATATGTCGTCGAACAACGAAAAAACTGGCGTTTTATAAAATGAGTTAAACTCAGTAAAATCTGAATTTCCAATATTTTTTTGTTTTACAAACAACGATTTAACGTCTTTGCCCTTTTGCAGAACAAATATTATAGGATTATCTAGTACAATAAAACAACGATTACATCTTTGGATATTGGTTTTCTTTAGCAATCGAAATCTTTATTTTAAATCAAAGCTCCACTGTTATTATATTATTATTTGATTTTTGTTTGTTTGAAAATTTTGTTGCGGATAAACGATAACAGGTGCATTATTTCTACTTTGACTAAATATTTGATGTTTTATTGTATGTATAATCTGTTTTATAGACTCGGAAGATTATGTAGAATCGGAGATATTATTTTCCAAAATATAATTTTTTACAAGAAATAATTAGATAATTATGTGTATAAAATTAAAATTTTATTGAAATTTGCAAGTCCACATGAAATAAAATAAAGAATGAGAGTTTGTTATCTGTTCGCATTGAATGGAATCAAACTTGGATCAATAGTTTTTAATTAAGAAGCTTTTGCTGTCTTGACGTTTTTCTCGACTAAGCGTGCAGCTCTTTTTATAGTCGGAAATAATTACGGTGCTTATACGACACTCCATACGATATCCGTATGCGAATTATATCGCTGAAAACTATTGTGCAAACGTGTCTTTTTTCCGATCACGACACGGATAACATCGAAAAATCGCTGATACTCGTTTATAATAAGCGGTATGCGCGAAGGAAAAATTCAATGTGCTGAATTCACTTCGTTAAGGTAGCAGTAGGGTATTTGCATGTAAATTTAATCGAAACGCGCGTATGTACACACATTTCTATGTGGGATTACAGATTGCGTATTCGTATTTTAATTAAGCTTACGGTCAAATGCTTGCGTTCGTTTTTTTTTGCTTGCAGATATTCTGCTTTGCACATTACAAACTAAAATATTAAATTAGTGTTGTTAATTAGTGTTTTCGACGTAAAATCTGTTAATTCTGTTTCATCAACGATCTCACTCAAACTCGAATTTTTTCGATTGATTTTCATCCCATTTATTACGCTTCTTATTGTTAATTCTCTTTTGAATTTTTCTTTATTTTCCCCGGAAGGCATGGCGGAAGAAGAAGAATTTTTGTCAAAGACTCTTTGGGATCGAGGGAACTGCCTTTATATTGCTTGGAAATTTACTTATTATGACAGTCCCTCGTCATCGTAACAAAATTGAAGGTTTACAACTTTCTCTGTCAATTTCCATAATTCTAATTAGTTTGATAAAGTGAAGATTGCCCGGGAAAGAGAGCCAGAGAGTAAATACTCAGATATTTCCTTTGATCTTACAAGTGGCAAAGAGAAACATATAAAGAAAGAGTATCGCTGTATACTATTTTTGTATATTATTATTCTTATTTATTATTGTGGATTTTTGTCACAATAATAAACAAAACTGAGGTCTCGGTAGGTATTAAAAACAGTTGATTTTTTAGGATTTTATACGATAGGTATAGTGTGTGTGCTATTTATCTAATTTTCTAATTATATAAAAATTTTATTTCTCTATGCACAAGACAATCCACTATCTCATAATTTTAAAAAATTGGTTATTAAAGTTGCGAAAAAGATATCTATTTTAATGTATTTTATTATATATATGTTATAACTATAGTATGTGATGTGTTGAAGAAGTTTTGTAATCAAAGTTAAATACGTTGTGTGTGTGTGTGTGTGTGTGTTAGGGGACTTTCAAAGCCAATAGCCTTCAAAAGAAATTTGCCAATTATATTGTTAATAACATATTCATGGTTAACTGTAAAGTCTATTCTAAAAGTTGCGAATAAATTCTTTTTGAGGGCTAAAAGACCTAACAACATACTTAATCTTTATTACAACAAAATTTTTCTAACATGTTATATTTCATAGCTATAATATAATAATATGCATTAAAATATTCCATTTTTTTAAATTTAATTAAAAATTTCTAAAAATCTGGTGACTGCTGATGAGAGCAATTTGAAAGCTGGAATCGTATTTAGCGTAAAAAAACTAGAGGAAATTATTTTTTTTTTTTTTTTATGAATCTATATTATTACAATATTAAAAAAATTATCCCTATTAAAAATATGTAACAATCTCGCAGCAAAATATTACAGCCGGGAGATAAGAGAGTATTTTCATACTTGAAATTATACATACCGATATAGAAGCAATCCGCTGTCAAAACTCGTTTTCTGTAAGGGGATTCAAAACATCTATCACGGATGATATCGGTATTTGTGCACGAATTTACGTATCGTCGTATATATGTATATATATGTGTATGTGTTACCCCTCGCGCGTCCATTTATTCCCCGTGCATCGTTCTGTTTTCCATCTACCGTATTTCAGACACGGTTCTTCCATACCTTCGAATCTGCCGTACTTTTCATTCTCTCTCCGAGAACGAGAGAGACGCGTCTCGAAGCTATTGAGAATATGAAGCACAAAACTTCAAGTAAAGCCCCCTTGGATTTCGTGCACTCGCTCTGCACTGATTACAGACTTGCTTATTATCCGTTTGATATAATCTCTCTTTTCATTCTCTCGAGTTGAAACCGGGGGAAGTCAATGCAAGCGTTTGAATCCATAAGATCTTCAGATAAAAGGATCGCTCATATAATGACGTTTGGACGTCGCCGAAACTTTTCTCTTATTGTTTAACTCGGTCGCCTCTCTTTCTCTTTTTGATCAATTTATAAGAGATAGAGAGAAAGAAAAAAATATACTGCAAACAATATATAAACTTTTGACTTTCGCGATCTCTTCAAACTTACGTTATTTTGACGGTAATTAAATCTGCAAAAATATCGATTATTTTGCCGTCCCATTATCTCTTGGAAGCCTAAATATTATTTTTGCGAATTGAAGGGGATAATTTGCGCGGTTACGGTTCCATAAGGCGCGCGCACGCGGATCATTTTCTTTCCCTCATAATTTTTCTTGTCTTTTGTCAAGTGGTATTACAGTCTTCCGTTCTTCTCAACCGTTTCTTCCAGTACTCTTCCCCCTATATGACACACACCTGAGAAAGATTGTTGGTCGGAAACAAAGTTCCCTGAGCTGTCCCTTGAGAACTTTCTCAGGGGACTAGACCGGCGTTGATAAGGGACTTGTTTATTTTCGTATGGACATAAAAGCAGGACAGTGTATATGTATGCAACGGTGTATTAACAAAAATAAAGTACAAGTCGCATTATGTAAATATGGGTTTTAGGAAGCCATATTTAGTTTGTTTGAAGCGAAGGAGTTTGTTTACCGTTAAACTACTAAGTGTAAACTTGCGTATAACATATAATATGAAATTTGTTTTATTTTATTGAATATAGACTATTCTAATTTAACAGAAATTAGAAGGCAACTAATTTTTGTTTTGATAATGAATCGAGAAATCTTAGCTGTCAAAAGGTTAATGTACATTTAATTAATGTATATAATTGTATTTATGAAACCAGAGAAAAGCTTTTATGGCTTTTTCTAGATTTTTTCATATAATCAAATATAGAAATCGTAATTTAATTTACACAAAAGATATGTATATAATCATTTTAAACTTATAAAATTTGTTTAACTCTATTATTCATTCATAAAGTCTTACTTTATTATCTTTCATAAAACATTTTAAAATAATTTTCGACTTTGTATATATCAAACGCGCAAATTATTGATGCACACAAGACACATTAAAAAATATATTATTTATAAATATTAGTAATATATTTATATTATTATTTGTAAATAGCATTTTTATATCCTGAATGTTCATCGTGTGTATATCTTGCGAAATCGGCTTCAACTCTTTAAGCGGGCATCAAGCAATTATTAAATTACATGACACCTGCATAATTAGATATACACTTCGACGATCGCATGCTTATCATCGCAAATATAATGATTTATTCTCGAAATATCTAGCATGTGACATTTATCAGGATAATAATTAATTGTGGGTTACGCAGGCGCGGATGACTAATGGTTAAGCTGCCTCGACGTATCGAACCGACATCGATCACTCGCGTATTTGCTATCTTTAAAATCCTTGCAAAATATAAATTGTTATCCCGCTATTTTGAAAGCAAAGCTTGTTGCTAGATTGCTGCGGATAGAACAGCAGGAGATACGTGCAAGTGAATTATTTAAATTACTATAGCATTAAGTATTCTGCAAAATATCCTATAAAAATTTTCGTTGACATACGCTGATTAAGTTGTTCTTTCGTGATATGAATACTATGTCTCATTAAATTTTTGAATCCTCTTTTTTTTACATCTAGTGCGAGAGAGGTACAAAGAATCGAGCACTGACAATGAGATAAAGCGAAAGCCAGAAAATGGCGAGCTTCCCTCTCCGGTGCGCAAACATAAAAATAATTCCACACTCGAAATACTCACCCCGCTGACACGTTTTTCATCGCAAATTGCGTCAATTTAATCAAGGCACGGTCCGCTAAATATCGGACAAATTGCGCGAAATTTACAATCATGCCTTTCATTTTGCATCGCTTTTGCCGTAAAGTTTTCCCCCGACATATTTTCGAATAATATATTTAAGAGGGAACTGTTTCAAACGATATTAAAACATAGAGGTATTTTTGAAAGAGATGCGGATAATTTATTTAAGATTCATAAATACATATTAAATTCAGTTTTGTTATATAGAGGCACAAAGTGTACATAAGTATATGGGTAAATAGGTATATGGGTAAGAAATGCTAAGTATTATTAGCTTTTGAGACTTTAACCATTTTTTTTTCATGACAAAAGTTGAAGATTTATTCACGCAGTAATAGCATCTCCATAGTTTGACACTGAGAATATTTTAAAGGAACATCTTTAATTTTGAATTCAAATATATTGCCGCTCTTGCTTCCATCAACGCGATTACGGTTGTTAAACTTGAAATATAAGATAAAAGAGAGCAATTATTCATGGAATTACCAATTCGAGCGAAAAACTGAAAAAGCTGCGGAAAATGACTTATCAAATATTAAGAGCTCCTTTTAGCTCCGAATTTAGTATGCTATAACTGTTTACATTTTATATATATACAACAAGAAGATGTTTATTTATAATATTAAATATAACATTTAAATGCATATTTAACTCGAATAATTGATATCTCCGAAATTTACGATATACCCTCTTTTCCATTCAGACTTTGGAACATTATTCACGCGAGGTTAATCTCGACGTAAGTAAAAACACAATAAATCTGGCAAAAGAGTTGACGCTTCCGACGCGATGGAGCGTAGCGCCGAGATTTTCTCTCTTCCTGTCTATATGTATGCATAACACGTTTCGTGCATATTGCGATTCCGCGAGATGTTTCCATCCAGCAGCCACGATCTCCCCGGACGGCCGAAAAGCGAAAATACATTGTAACAAACGACTCGTTTCCGGCGACCGAGGCGGGCACGTATCGTAAACAAATGAAGGGTCGGGAACAAACTAATGAAACTTGCAAATCGATCACGTAGCGGAGACCAACGAGAAATTCGCAGTTTGATGGCATCGCGGCTTCGATCAGCGTTTTGTGAAACAATAATCCGGCTCGTCGAAACAAATTAGTTGTAATATTTCACGCGAAGAAAATACGATTAAATGCGACAGCTCTCTGAATTTACGTCTCAAACAGATGAAATGTATTCGCGCGCGCGTTACGTTTCATATCGACAATATTATATTAATGCGATGTATGATCAAATTGCGGTAAAACGCAATTTACAGATGTCTAATGTAAGCTTGCGTTTGTACAGTTTGCTTACAACGAGAATTTCCGCTTATCGAGGGTTTTAATGTAATATTTTATTGACATATAATTTCTTTAACAACAATAAAGAACTTAATGATTCGTATTATTTTCTTATTATGGAAGCAAAGAAAGTCACCGTGTGAGAGAAAAATAATTTTATATTCTTGCAACTTTTTTTGGCAACTTTTAACAAAAGTTTATAGCTTTTAATTAATAATTAATAAATATCTGTTTATACTCTTTCACGCATTGTGTATATTTCTTATTTTTTATTTATTCTTTTAGAGAGGACTGGACGCAACGATTTCTTTAACAATGCAAATGTTTGAAACGATATTTTTATATGATTAATTCTCATGAAATACCATGGAAGTTCTTTTTTTCCCTTGACATAAAGCTAACATTTGTATTACTTGCTTCAATGAATATTTATTTACGCAAAGTCGCGCATTGAATAAATAAAACTTTATTTCATAATATTTTTTGATACATATGACAATACATAGCTCTTTTTAATTATTTAAATTCTTGATAACATATTATACTTATTACTCGATCTCTTAAATTTTTTTTATTTCATCTGTTTCTCAAATAAAAATAAAAATTTAAAGATTTAAATTTTAACTCATGGATTTAGAATATGTCAAGAAAAATAAATTTCTGTTATTTTTTAAAATTATGTTATTTTAGAATCTATGTGATATATTATTTATTGTCATGTTTTTGAGAAACTTTTTAACAATTAAAATTTAATTTATTTTACAATTAAATTATGTGTGTTTTATGTATAAATTATTATTACCTCATTTTATCAATTGAATCGTCTATTACTTCTCTGTTGGGTGTCAGTTGAACGTTACATCAGACGAAGTACGTGTATTGAAACAAATAGAATAATAGATAGCTACAATATCACTCTCATGAATCATGCTGGAATGTGTTTCACGCATATTCCGACTGTTCCGTAACGCTTAAGATAGATTTATATTTATAGCCTTCGTGATCTTAACGCATGTAGATTGAATAGAATATTTGAATCGAAAATGTATGGACGATGCATATATAGTATCAATTGATGTTAGTGAGATCGTATCGAACAAATATAAATATTATTTCGCCTGCTTTATATCAATTTTTATAATTTTACGACAAAAACATAACTATCTAAAAATAGTACTCATATTTATGTAATTTTTCTGAAAACAAGGAATTTTGAGTTTCCTTTTCATTTTATTATATTGGCGCTTGTTATCTCGCGTATGTGCCGAGGATGTCTATTTGCGAAGAAATTGAATTTAAGAGGCACGCGCCTCATAATCTCTTTTTGACTGCGCCCTCGGATATGCTCGGAAAATCGCATCTTTTGGAAGTTGTTTGAAAATGCCCTTTATTGAAGTTCTTCTGTTTGCATTTCTATATTTGATCGTTGCTACTTTTATGGATTTGCTTCCTACTTGCACATCTTTAAAGCGTTGCCTCTGCTAAACACTTTATATTTTTGCATGAGCAGTTTTAGGGTAAGCGTAAAACCAGATAATAGAAATTGCAAATTTCTTGGTAAATCTCTCAGAGAAAAGGATAATTACACATATATCTAGAAATCTTATCAGCTAATAATTTTCGAGCAGATTCAGATTATTAAGACCAACAATAAAACCAGAAGTAATTACAATGCATTAACATATGATTTAATGGTATTTACTCGACATTTTAGAGCCTTCGATAGCATCCTTCAAAGCCACTACATATATGCTTGTAGGATGCCATCCTTCCTTATCTGAATTCATTGTCTTATAATAATTGTCTCCAACGGAATATTATCAAGGCATATTTCTCGCTAATGACATATATCAGCGATATATGACAATAATTATGATGTGCTTTAGTAACTCTGTGCTTTCAAATATAATAGTTATAACGTAATAGAGGAAATTATCAGTTTTTAGCTTAAAAGCTAAATGTGCAATAAACTAAATCAAAGGAAAAAATAAATAAATTATTAATAAGAAAAAATAAATAAATTACCAATATCCACCAATAAAATCACGTATTTGTTTCAATATTACCGTATAAAAAATGGAAACTAATAAAAATTTAAGAAATTAATAAACGCCAGCAATTTTTATAAGAGAGTAAATTTATAAAGAGATAGATAACAATAAAACGCTGATATCATTAACATCGATTTCTTAAAGGAGATAAAATAAAGTAGTAGTATCTGTTCAACGGCGAACTAGTAGTATAAGTACCATTTTCGTGAGACGTCGATATCGCGTCAACGTTGTGAAAGATGATATTAGAAAAGAGATTCGGATCTTTCTCATTTGTTATTCTAATATTAATTTTGTACTGATACCTCTATATCTTTCTCTGGTATAATAAAATATTTTGTCTAATTCGTGTATATTTTTGAAATTTCTGAACGCTTTTTTTTGGTTTCAATTAAACTACAAATAAAAAAGAAATACACCGCGTATACATATTGTCAGATGATATTTTGTTTAATGAGGAAAATCAAACTTTGCTATAGGACCGGAATTACCTCGTTGGATCTTCCCTTCTATTGTACCATTACATTCCATTCTATTGCACGGACTAGCGTACTGCCAATTAAAGTACGCGGACGCGATTTGCATACGCACGTGTTATCGTGACGTTAGTGGATGTAAACTTCGGCGGACTGCCGAGCAGCCGGTATTTCCTGCGACAAAAGTTTCGCATCAGCCTCTGTTTCAGCGGTTAATACGATAGATTCCCGAAAGATCGGCTAATCGTATGTATCAGGTTAGCAAGCTTAATGAAGATGTTAATGAAGATAAGATAATAGAGACGGGAAGGAATAATGAAATAACAAGATGTATAAGAGAAAATGCCGGAGGAAAATATTAAGAGTCAGTGATTTTGAAAATGTGGCATCGTAGGTGACAAAATAAGCGAAAAAGTTTTCTGGAACTTACATTTGAACTGATGACTTTTCGTCAATAAAAGTAGATCATAGTTTGTAACAGACTTAGAGAATATGTCAGAAACTATATTGGGAAAGGAACGAGTTGGAAAGTTAGTAACCGAACTTTAGTCAATTGAAGTTGTAACTGTCAAAACAGCGGCAAATTATAAAAATATATCGCACTTTTGCAAAATATTTTACTATACTGTAACAAAGAACTTTTAGATTAATCGTACAATCTTTGATACATTTCGTAATTTCTTTTTATTGAACTATGATAGTTTTACTAAAAGAAATTATTTGCTCAGTTAATGAAAAAATAACTTTGAAGGTTATTATTATTTTATTCTGTGACAAATCAACACACATCATTTAAAATGACATATATATGTATGTATATTTCTGATTTATAAAATCTTTCGTTATTATAAATATCAATCGTTTTAATTTTCTATTAATTCTGTAGGCCGTAAGATATCAAACATAAAACAGTAATAAATATATAAAATGCGAGTACGCGTATAAAACGGTTTAGAAATTAATATTTGTTTAAAAAAAAAATTTGTTGAGGTGATAATATATTTTTATAAAAAAATTAATCTACATAAATATGTCAAATTTAGGAATATCGAAACTTTATTTTAGCTCACAGCTTATGTTACGATTGCATGGTATTTTATTATATCAGGAAGGTCGATCTTCTCAGTTCACATATTATATTTTATAGTGAAGGAGTCGGTGTGTACAATCCATGTCGATTTTAATACCCGTCGACACTCATAAAACTAATAGTACGCATCTGCTTTATATTCATGAATTCATCACCTAAGCTGATTTCTGCCGTCGAAGTTTCTATCGGTCCCTGCGGCGGATATTAAAATGATAACGACCCGGCTAATGCGCGAATAGGAAAATTTACGGTTAACCATTTCGTCCGTTTCTCGGTTCTGTTTAATGAACCCGTGACTTTAAACGATCTGCGTCACGTGCTGTCGCTGCAACGCGATTTAAGAATGCAATAATGATATGAATCCGTAATAACAAATCGTGTAAAAATATAAAAGTAGAAAACTCTCTCTCTCTCTCATATTCTCCCAAATTTTTCGATACTGATATAGGAGCACCAGTTACGCTTATATAGTAAAAGTAGCGCATTTAGTAATCTTAATTAAATTTTGAAATAAAAAATGTTATTTATTTTCTCAAATCTGCATATATGAGAGATTCTTTCAATCTCATAAAAAATCTTAGAAAAGAAGAATACGAATTTTGTTTTCTATTTCATATCTTTTTTAGAGAAGCGTCATTTACACTCAAAAAAATGCCTTGCTGATATAGGTAGATTTCTAGGTGTCACAACAAAAATTTATCGCTATTTTTTGTATCTGTTAGAATATTGTCTGTTACATATAGAATTTATAGCAGCAACATTCTAATAATATCTTCTAGAAAATTTAGGTCCCATTGCCAAATGTTAATCACTGCATTGGATAAATATGAGTTTCGATACTACAGCTAGAACGATCTTTGTGAGAAATATAACTGCCAATTATAACTGCAGCATCGAAAAATTGAGAAAAATTGTTTAAAAGAGCTAGATAGATTGAGCGCGTTATACAAATATGTTAGACGTGAGGATTATATATTCATTTGTTTCTTGCCGCTAATTTTTTCTGTCTACCACAGCCAAACTTTATAACAAGTATGATTGGCCTTAACATGGATAGGCGCCACAGAAAAACATTCTTTCTAAATTTCACAAACAGTTCAGATATAAATTCTGTCTCTGTCACTTAGATTGATTAAATGCGAAACATATGCGATATCACAGTATTTGCTAATCATTTATGTACCTCAGTTAATTTTGCGCACCCAGAAAATTTTTGCTGTAGTTGCAAAACCACTTTTTTGAGTGTAGTAATATGGCAAAATTATGGAATCTTTATCTTTATATTAGTAAATTAAGATAATTCTATAAATAATTTGAGATTTTTTTCACGATATTGGAATTTTGTATCAACGATTTTATCAAATTATCATGGATAAATATATTTTATTTTATATATCGAAAACTTACCATTCCCAGAAATTATTGCAGGTTTTGCGTGTTTTATTATTACATTTATGCTAATAAAATCATGATTGATTATGCGTTAATTGTCAGTCGCTGCATTCGAATTTATGTATTTTTGATTTATATGTAAATTATATTAATAACTTTGGCATATAAAATGGCAATTTAATGTGAATGACAGATTGCCGAATTTATTGTTTTTTTGCAAAGTTTAATATTGATCGTGATTTAAACATTACAGAGAATTGTCAACTGCAATATTTCTATATTTACATTACAATGTTCTCGATATCTGCCGTAAATTTAATGGCTTGCTGGAATTAGATGTGCAAGATGCATCTCATTACGCGCAATACTTTCCAGATTATCGCGCCGGTTTTAGCACGCTCAGCGTCGGTAATACTCGCGTTAACCCACGTTCATTAAACGAAGCATTAACGACGGTAATTAACTTCATTTGTTATGTTAAGCTTCGATAAGTCTACCGATGCTTACCAGTCGCGTACACAATTTTTAAACTAAACCGCTGCAATTGGTATATGTATATGTATAAGGATTAGGAATATTCGTTGAAAAGAGAGCTATTTTAACTACTTGAAATATTTGACTGCTTTGAATGTGTCATTCCAAAATATACATACAAAATTTAAAAAATTGGTTTCTCACTGTAAAATATAAAGATTCTTTATAATATAAATTATATATTTTTTATTTAGTTTTAAGATACATAATTTTAGTGTTTAGATTCACACATATTTAATTTTTTCAAAATTATTTGAAAATATTTTAAGCCTGAAATTTTTTATGCCAATTTAATAGCTCGTTCAATAGCATACATTAGCGAGGCGCAATAAATATTCTTATCTCTTTGGAGGCGTAAATCCTTTGTTAACTCCCGCTAGGTACTAGAGTCTCCTAAGCGGGACAATAGATTGTCTTGGAAATCCCACTACGACCTATCATGGCTCACCGACGAGATCAATCTTTCTTTCTCAAAACCTTTGAACTTCGATCGATCGATTGATAACATAAGACGATGCACCGTGTTAAAATGGAATTTACTAAATTTGCATGTGAAATATAATGTTTCAAAACATAATTCTTATCGTTTGAGTAATGATTTCTATGCCTTTAATATTTTAATTTGATAAAAATAACAATACTCTATTTTTATTAAATTTTGATTTGTGGGGAAGCGCCATTTTTGAGATTTGACCAAAGTGCCAAATAGAAAAGTTTTTTCCTCTTCAGTTGGACATGCAGATCTGGAACATCCTGTATAATAATAACTTGTTATTATAATATGTGAACTAAATTTTGCTGCGTTGAAACTAAAAGCGACGTAAGAGAAGTCAGTCTCTGCTTTGAGCGAATAATTAACATATGCGAACTCTATAAGATTATCAAAGAGAGAGAGAGAGAGAGAGAGAGAGAGAGAGAGCGAGAGAGAGACAGAGAGAGAGACAGAGAGAGAGAAAAGCGTAAGTAGATTAGTCGGTGAAAAGCCCAGACAGTTTCACTTACGGATTCAATGGCCGTGTAATCCACGCTTCGGGACAAGAAGACTGATGTGAATAGCTCCCTAGTGGCAAGGATGAACTGTACATCGAAGATGGAAAGCGAGAGAGAGAGAAAAAGAGAGAGAGAGAGAGAGAGAGAGAGAGTGAGTCTGTGTGTGTACGTACGTGTGTGTGTATAGAGGAAGACAAAGATAATTTCTCTTAATGACTAATCGTGCTCTTTGACCGAATTTCTCTTCTTGTCCGTAAGCACAAACTAATAGCGTTCGCTCGTCTGAAAACCATTTCTGCATTTAAATCAGGAGCGTTCCGGTGAACGTTTTCCGAGAGCCATGCATTTCTCATTGACATTAGCTATCGGACAGATATTAGTTTTGGCGAATTACAAGAAATGTAATTTCCACAATTACGGATCTCTTATAACTTCAAACAAATAAAATGTCTAATTGAAATTAATTCCAATTATATGTTCTTTTTTTCTAATTTTTTTTTTCTGCTGGGAGAACAGCATAGTTTCTTATTTTGATATAACTGAATAATTGTGTTGTCCAATCAAAACGCTATTATTAAAATGCTATTGCAAGAGACAGAAGATAAATATAAGAATATGATGGAAATATAACCGATATTACAAACACCACGGTGATTACAGGATGATTATTAATCAGAATCATTAATCAATGTTAATACGAGATATGATTTGGTAATGTGATGAATTATGTCGTGCTCGACCGATATTACTCTCTGCCTGATGAGATGTTACGCGAAGGAATTGCGAGCATTTCCCAACTGGGAATAGAGAAATTTCGGGAATTGAGGGCAATTCTATCAACTGCGTCGCAATTGTCACTATGCCGAATTAATCTTTGATATAGAAATTGCTTGGATGATTATTGATATTATATTCCGAAAAGTTCTTTACCTTTAATTAAAAATGTGCAAATATGTAAATTCTTTTTTACGTTTTAATTCGCAGGAATATTATAACGAGTAAGACTATTTTTTTCCCTGCACTGTTTTATGGTCAGAGATGCCATGCGACCAAAAATGCGGCAAACGTTTTTCCTTTCCTTTGTATAATTATTCCTTTGATATAGTTAGTACCATTTTTCCTGTTACTATTTTTGATAGTGTTATATGACGGGGCTAATATAAAATAAGATTGTATTTTTTGAAATATTTAATGCGAAATTTTTAGACTCGAGCTTTTAAACGTAAGAATCACAAGTAAAATTATGCTTGCAAATCTCATTTTTTCTACAAGATGAATTTTTTTAAAGATTATATTTGTGTTTTTTTAACTTTACGGATATATGAATATTTGAATATGATATAAACAAATTTACTTCTCTCTCATTTTAAACGCGTTCAAGAATTTATTATTATCAATTCTAATTTTAATAATAGCAGTTTGATGACGCAAATATGTAAAAGGCTCTAGGATGAAGTGATTTTACGATGTTTTACTCGACGTTATTCATCTGAAGTTAACGCCTGCATCATCAAGTGCATGGTACCAAAATAGAAGTACGTATCCCAATGACGTGCGGTTATATCCGAACAGAATATAATTATGCGGAAACATTCTGCCGTTTGTTTTCCAAATAACGCTCTCGCTGTTCTCCTGGTGAAATACGGTCGTTGAAATTGTAATTAATAGACAGCGTGGTGCGCGTAAATAACCGCGACGATATATACAAAGCGGCGAGTCCCGGAGGGGTACACGTGAGAGAACACCTGGCAGAGATCCAGGATAATGTTTGGTACAATTCCTGGACACCGGTCCATCATTCCGAGTATTGTGAGATCGACACTCACATAAGAAACGAGGTCGATAACGACAAAAAATTCTCGCAAACGCTGTGCGGCGAGAGTCTTTTTCACATATCTACACAGAAAATTTTTCGAAGAATACTAAAATAGCCAGGGTTGAATCATCTTCTCTCTCATCTTCTGTCCCCACCTCGATGAATTTGCAATTAATTTTCCCTTTTTCCTCAGGAAAAATTGTGCATTAGTTGCAATCTTTTATTTGCACATCTTGTAAATATCTGAACTATTAACTAGATATTTTTCTTGGTTTAAAATTTCTCTAGAGCCTTGAATTAAAATTTTATTTGATGAAGAGTCCATTTTTTTTAATAACTATTTTTTCTGCAATTTGATTGATACCTTATTTTCGAATTTCATGATTTCCAACTATCGGTTGCGATGCTTTGCCACAAGGGAAACGTGAATCTCCCATTATCTAATGGCTACACGACTCGTAAATAACGTTCGTCTGGTCATCCTGGACGAAAGTAATTTTTCCGATATCGTAGCTTATACGATTTTTCCTACCTAAAAACCGGCGATATTGGCTGAAAATTTACGAATTATCGAATCGCCTTTGACCGGCGTTTTTCTGTAGCGGTTTAAAACGAAAGCAGCACATTTATTGGCGAAACACCCCTTGCGCAAATCGCTTTCTCTTGCCGCGTAAATTTTTAAGGATTTGTGAATTATCCATTAACGCAGTCAACTATTATTTTTCATGAACTTTTTGGAGAGATTTGCAAAAATAATGCAGAAGACGTTTAAAAAATATGAAATTACATAAGCGCTATATGTCATACGCTTAAAAAGAAAAACGTGTATCCACAATAAGCATGGAATAAATAGTCCGAAAATGAATAAAATATGAAAGTGTAACGTGAATGTTTTATGAACGATTATTATATTTTCAAAATATATATATAAGTAAATAGCAATGTACACGGAGAAAATTTTACAATACAAATTATATGAAAAATACATTCTCTGTTATGACATTTATTGTAAAGATGGAATATAACGACATTTTAAAATATTTATTATTATAAAAATAGTAAATTATACGTTTATTTTATTATTTGTTAACAATCATGCATTTGTTCGTGCATCAAAATATTTGAATAATTACAATACTCCTTTATAAAATATAATACGTATATAATATTATTGAATAAAAATATCGTGATTTCTCTTATATGTTAGTATGTTCCACGATTACAGAAATTATATTGCAATTTTTACTATAATATTTTCTGCGTGTGTATTTGTCATAAAGCAACGTCAAAAAATTATCTCGAGGGTACCTGCAACTCACTACACAAATCAAGATTGCATTACTATTGTATAACAAAATATACATTAAAAATGCTGCCCTGGTAAATGCTTGCATAAAATAGATAAATCCACTGCTAATCAAGCTAATAGATAAATAAATGAGACTCTTTTAACATTCTGAGAAAATTATGCGAACGAGAATCACACTAACGCTTTTTTGCAAATTCTTCCGGAAAAAAAGGTTTTCCTACGAAAGAAAAAAAGAAAAATATGAACGTGGAAATTCAAAAATTAGAGAGGAATATGTTTTTTTTCGTGTATGAAGAGAACAGACGTTCTCTACCGGATTTTAAAAACTTTAAAATATTTCACCAAAAATGCAATGCCGCGTCGACTTTTACATTTTCGGGATCGGTGCGATATACAAGAGAGACGTATTTTCCTCGAAGCGAGACGTGTTCGACCGCTACCGTTAACGCGTGGCGGTAACTGCGGATGCCTTTGCTCTTGCATCTCTTTCGACCGTCTGTCTCTCTGTGTGTGGCCGAGCTTTGGCATTTCGACGTAACTCGAGCGCGCGGAATAATCGGAATAGTTTCCGAGTGTGCGGTCCTTGGAAACACGCGAACAAGCGCTCAATTCCATTGGCCCCTTTCCGACACAATGATGCTTTCGTCTACTTAGCAGCTGCATGTGCAAACGCAGCGTATAGCGTCTGCAATTCACGTAGTAACGTCCAATTTCGGCGTACGCGATTGATATTATTCGCTCTCCGGTACTGAGCTGGAAATTTCGGACGTAAGGCTCGAGATTGAGCCTTGGAACATTTTCGAAATAATTAGATAAGTATAGCGATCTCAGGAATTACGGCATCTCGAGTAACGAAATCAAAAATCCAGTATTCCGAACTAAATATGATTTTCTGTCTTATAATCCCAACCGAATTCGATTACGTTACCGAGATACAATAGTTAAGATTTAATGTTAGTCGGATGTACGTGAGCTCATAATGTCGGTTTATTGATAATTACATTTCTATATTAATGCTCTTGAAAATATAATAAATATACATTACACACCGTCGAGTATTTATTCGTTGATTTATGCTATCAGCTGTGAATTAGTATGGCGCATGAATGGTGCCGGGTAGCCAGTCTCGTACGTAAATTTGGCTAGAACTTGCACATGACTGACTAATTGAGATTAAACGCGGTAATAATGCCGATATAAATCTTTGCCTTGCCCCTCTCTGATACTCGTATTCGCTCCAATTACACAGGGAGTTTCAGGTACTACGTAATCTCCTATGATAGACCTGCTGATAAATTTTGGAGTGATTTCTCTCCCCTTACAGTAAATTTTATGTCGTATCGGTTTTTTGTATTTTTTATCTGTTGATCTTTTATCAAATAATTCTCCAGAGTTAAAACGATTAAATAAAGAATGATACACGCATGATTTGTTTTATCTATTTCAAGATAAACAGATATTTATTTTAATTTGATTTCAATGTGCAAAGAGAAGGAGAGTGATATTTATCACGCGGTATAACTGCCTTTTGGCGCACTTGTTCTACGTCTTTAATATCGATTCTGATCGAATATATGATTGTATAATCCTTAAATAAAACATAAAAAACTTTAAAAATGGAATGGTAATGGACAAAGTTTTCTTTTAAAAAATTATCTTTTAAATTTTTTTTCTTGAGTCTGAACTAAAACGGGAAAACAAGGATTTAGCGGAAAATTCAATTTCGGATTTCATCGATATCGATCTTCCGGTAAAACGTGCAACGCTTACACTTCCGTACGTTTGCCTTCTGATATACTTGCAGTGTCATGCTCGTTACAATGATGTTCGAAGAAATGCGTTAGCAAGTGGCTACGTGCCGGTACTACTGCGAGCTGTTCTTCTTGGTCGAACAAGTTTTCACTTCGCGTGCTCGAATGCTTTCGATTTCTGTCTCTCTCTCTTTCCTTTTTTCTCTCTTCGGGATCTCTTTTCGATAGCCGTTTCGCGGTTTCCTGTCGCGAAATCCTCCTCTGAAATTCAACGCGAAAGCAAACTTGGCTTTTACTCCGCATAACACGCATCATTGTCAGGCCAATGAGGCTGATATTTTTATATTCGTCTTTAAAGTTGTCCCACAAATACCATATCGAAATCTTATATTTCTGTAAAGAACAGATTTTTATTCTAAAAGCGCCTAAGAATCACTCATGCTGAAAATAGTCATTCTATTTGCGTCTATCCAGCACGAAAATCAAGCTTCTGATATGACATAGGAAAATTCGGTTAACATTGAATATCTGAATATTTAATTATGCAGAATATTTCTTATCGCAAAGCAATGTCGTTGCTCTCTCAAAATTTATTCTTTCTTAATTAAATTTAATTAGAGAATTTTTAGTTTTTTTCTAACTTTTATACGCTAGATATGCTGAATCATTTACAAAGCCATAAATTAAAATCAGAATGAAAGAAAGACTTTTGTTATATACATTGGCAGCATCCAAATATCAAAATTTGCGCTATATTTTTCGTTATCAATAATTCGTGACTCAACAATTAACACATTTCAACTTGTTTCTCCAGAAAAAAACCAAGTTTTAAAGATTCCCCGATAATTCTGAGGCACCTTGTGTATAAAACATATAATCTGGATAATAAATTGCTTCGAGGCTCAGATAAAATTGCTAATATATATATATATATATAAAATACGATAAAGGCGCTTGCGGTTATTTGCTTTCATATATCGGGATTTAATTTTTTCACGTCACGAATTAACGAATTCATATCATATATGAAACTGTTAATTATAGTAATGTGTCTATCAGCAAATTTATCGAATTGATATGTCTAAATACTTAATTATATCTTTTTTTAAATGCATTTAGCTTTATTTATAACATAATATTATTTCATGAGAGTTTATTTTCAACTGTGATATTGTAAGTTTTAATGTTTAATATCTGGGTCAAGTTTTTTAAATTAATTTATTTGGGATAAAGTTTAATATTCATTCCGTGAGAGTTTATTTTCAGCCGCGATATTGTAATTTTCAATATTTAATATCTGGACGGTCAAGTTTTAAACTGATTTATTTGGAATAAAGTCCAATAAAAATCAATTAGAAAGCCCATTAAAAGGATTTTACAATTGATTTACATTTGAAATTTAATTACTCAAAATTGTTTGTGTGATGTTTGGTGTTACATAATTTTATAAACTTTCAAATACCCTTCAAGTCTAAAATCGCGTAAAATCTATAGAAATTTGAGTTATTTAACAACGTTAATTACAAATAATCAAATTAGTGGAATATATTGGAACAATGCCCGTTTCGGATTGATGCATCAATATTTGAGTTACACCGCATTCCGTAACGTGAATGTATCACGTAGACCGCCTATACCGCGCGTCATCAAACGAAATTGCAATAAAATATTTCGATAGAGAGCGAGGGACCGCGAAATGCTACTGTACGCAGTTGCTACCGTAAATCAAATTTCACTGAAAGGCATTTTACGGGGTGCTAGGTATTGGAACTTTTGATTATTTCCCGCAAAGACTAATCGGCATAAAAGGCTTGCGGACTTCATTCGCGTGACGTGAATTTATTCGCGAGATGATACATACCTTGCCGCGAATTAAACAGACATGAGAGTCACGCAACTTGCAGTCGATAAATCTCTCTTTAAGCACAACACACTCATATGTATGGGAGTGTCGACATAGATATGCATTGACTCGTAAAGACTATGATATGGGTATAGTTTCATTGCGCATTTGAGGTCGGATAGTTTAGGAATATTTCGACACGCGCGTATATATGAGACAGATCTCGACGCTTTTATAATTTAATAATATTCTGAAAAAAGCTGGGAGCTAAAAAAGCCGGTAACTTTTTAGAGGCAATTTATATAAAATCCGATTGTGCCATGTTGTGAAGAGTTTTAAAGGCAATTCTACAAAAATTGCGTACATGTGGAAGAACTGGACTTTATATGCGAAAATAAATTCTATTTATTTGTATGACAATAATTTTATTTCAAGAATTATACATCGGAAAAGAAATATATTATTTCAGCATATTGCATGAAATGTTAAAATTTTTTGCACCAGTTCAGATCTTTATTCGTAATAAGAAGAGAACGCACAGTTTATTTTTATGAGTTATTTATTTATTTTTATAATATGAAATAAAGATTAAAGTATCTCTATAGTTTGTGTGTGTGAAGCATTAAAAATATAAATCTTACTCTAGAATTTTTATATTAATATATTAATTTCTGATATCTCTTGTTGTGATTAAATATTAGTTTCTATATTAGATTATGATTAGAGGTGTTTCAAATTCTATCATTTTTTTATTAAGTAAGCATATCTTTCTCTAATTTGGTATAATTCTCATTGTCTTAGGAAAGCTTATTGTGCTAAAAAGACGTGAACTATCACGAGTAATATTAATCAAATATATTTATATTAATATAATTATATTTTAGCAGTTTTTTTTTTATAAAACT
>NW_021849866.1:3727935-3736651 GCF_003651465.1 Formica exsecta | reverse complement strand
ATATATATATAAATTAGGGGTGACGGTTACACAAAAGTTCTTTACTTATATTTTACGAGCAACTTTATACCTAGCGTAATTGCAAGTAACTTAATCGCGGGGCGGTTAAACTCTGCGGTAAATGTGTAACAACGTTTGTTGGATATGTACGCAGAGCTCGGAAATGGTGACAGTGCGGTAACGCGCGTATAAATTCTTAAGCGCGCAATAAGGCAACGCGTTTTTTCACGACGCAGAAATTGCGGTTAAGTAGGCGGAAAACCACCGCTCTAAAGCCCAACCTGAAGCTATGACATCCGGTGCTGTTGGATCGTAAATTGTGCTGGAAGCCGTCAACGGCTACAAATTGCGAGTCGTATTTTCCCCTCTTTCTCTTTCTTACTTTCGGAAAATTGTACGTTGCCCAGCACTCGTGTATCTTTCATGATATGCGTTTTTTTTTCTTTGCTAGCACAGCACGCGCCGCGAAAATTATTCAGAAAGTCGGCGACCTCGTTATTACGATGTCGATGCCGTCGTGAGATGAGCGGTGCCAAAGCACGTTCTTTCCTCGGAAAACTGAAGAAAAGTACGTTACCAAGAGACTCACGATGAAAGTGTAAATCGCTCTTGTCGCTGATATCCCGAGTTTCGCACGCGTGCATGAACCTCTCTGGACGGAACAGCTGCTCGTCGCGTATTTTTGTCGAGCGTTATCCCACTTTCGTTACTTTATCTCGGTACTTTAAAGTCATTGCTTATGGTTCAAGAACAAAACAGATACGAGAGTGTCGTAAAATCGTGATAGCGTATATTGCATGATTTCGTGTATGCGCGGAGAATTATATTTTTTAATAGAAAGTTTTGATCGATCAATTAAAAGTTAGAATCGGTGTCTTAAATTCACATCTGGGCGGGTTACGTTATCAAGCGAGATAATTTATTTCATTTCAAGGTTACTCTTTTAATAGAATTGCGTTCAATTTCCTAAATATTGATTATGAAAATTTGACAGTTGAATTTAAATCAGCTAAACCATCTCTGTAGTTTTGATATTTTCGTGCATACATTTTCAAAAATCTCCAAAACAAGGATTATTGATGTGAATGTTAAATCGTAAACTTGTTCGAAACTTTAATATCAGAGATTACAATGCGATAAGGCGAGGGAATTTTATCATCCAATGTCCTTCATGCAAGCTTTAAGTGGCTCTTATTTTATTAGAATCACAATTTAATGCTTTATCTTTGGATTAAGAAGAGATGTTAAATTAACGTTTCGTTGTGAGGAGAGGTCAGAATTGATCAAAGCAAGATGAGGCCTGCTGACGCGAGTGAATGCGGTAAATTGTGCGGTTCCTCGGGGGTCTCTAATAACGGATATGTCAACGGCTCGCTCGATAGCTCGAGATTCGAGTTTATAACGGCCCGGGGTTACAACGGTATATGTTTCGAGGCATATTCGTGACGATATTAGATGGTACTTCGATTAAGCACGACCTTTAGTGGCGCATCGCCATCTCTTCTTCTTCTCTCCGACTCGCGTTGCATTAAATGCATATTTTTGGTGCGCGAGCAGATGTACCACAACTGACTGCAACAGTTGCCGCCGACGTGTTTCACGTAAAACAACGCGCATCGTCCGTGTGAATGTGGGTATTATGTGCGCAAATTATGCGGGGATGAAAAGAGCAATGAAATGCGCTTTCTTTTTCATCGAATATCCGTGATATCAGTGTGCTATGTGTGTTATGTAACGCCAACATCAAATAGAAGTCGAAGTATTTCTACGTCTGTGGGAGTTGGAATATGATTTAATGTGTAACTCGAACTTGTTCAAAAGGTTTGCCGCTATTTCGAACGGAAATGCATCTGTCGTTTCGTTCCTCAAATTCAAGAACCCTATATAAAAATAAAATATATCTCTGTAAGATTTACTTTAAATATAAAGTTGGATTTGAAATTTTTTTTACATATTATGGACTTTACTCTTGTGTTGATTTTTTTTAAATTATAAATTGTAATGTTCAATATTACATTCATTACGTCAATTATAACTATCAATCGCGATCATCAGCATTTATAAAATTTGTCGCGATTGACATTTATCTTATCTGATCTTAAATAATTATTTTTGACTTCTTGAAACGTTATTAAATATGTTTTATGGATAGATAATAATTAATTCTGGAAGTTGATCATCACAAACTTCGCGGGCTGCATCGATGGAAATTGATTAAGGATATTTTTCAGATATTCATTGATTATAATTTAGATATTCAGGGGTTAAATAAGAATAGAAAAGAAAGAGAGGGAGAGAATATAGCGGAAAGAGTATTTCATTTACATTTTTTGTTAAACGAGAAATCGGATAAAAAGTACTACAAGAGTTTGCGAGCCAATTGGAAGCCGCTTGGCGATTCCTTTCAATTTATGAATCGATCTCAGGACGGTTTTATGAATCGTATCACATCCTGCGGCTTCACGACCGAGAATGTAATAAAGCGCGTCCTCATTTGATGACTTACTGCAATCGCATTCTTAGGGTTGTTTACGTTATCATGTCAGCTTTGTTGCTCTTCCGTTCGTATCGCTAGCCTATCGATGGCTGAATTAAATTCAACGTTGATATAGCGACGAGCGAGATAACAACAGCGGGATAAAATTTTCACAATTTTACGTTTACAACTTTTTCAAACATTAGTAACGTTTTATTAGATATTTTATATTACACGCGATTTTTAAGATCCATCTTTACATTTCAGCATGAAAATATAGATATATAATAAAGTTCCGAAAAGAGTAAATAACAAGTAAATTTTAAAAAGTTAACAAAACATCTTCTGTTAGAATGTTTCCTTAAATTAATTGTTTATCGGGAAATAGAAGATCTCGCATGATTGAAACATTCATCGAATGTGTGAGTTTTGATGTATAGAATAGTAATTTAAAAAATATCGACCAATATGTCAAAACAGATTTGCAAAATTGAATAAATTGTACAATTTTTTGTTTATTTTTTTGTGAATATTATATGAAATCAAATATTTACGATCCCTTTTTTAGATCTCGCAACATATGAATTCAGACATAAAAGAATCTTTTGTGCCCAAACTCGTATATATACGTTGTTCGTATCGTTGCCTTTCTCCACGCACTATTGCCGTAAAAAAGAATACCATATGGCTACATTTCTATGAAACGGAACTTGAAAAGGCAGAATAGTTTGGTAGCTATCAAGGTAAATATCGGAGAGTAGTATTGAAACGAAACTGTTTGATGCATAGCTTGTGAAAAACTTATTTGCAACAAATGCAATTCAATTTTGTGAGGATCAGAGAAAAATTTAATATATCATATATATTTGCTTATATTTGTTACGTAGTATTATATGTGTGTGTATATATATATATATATACTCACAAACGAAGCATTAATTAATGTAAAACGCTTTACGCTCTATTAATTTTCTACTAATTAGCAGTATCAATGAATTTGATGAGTGTTAAATTTTAATTACGCAATCAAACAAAATGTATTCGAAATGCGGTCGACTACGAGTGCTGCTAAATCGCAAGAAATTTGTTAACAAATTTTTCTGTTAATTAAGGTTATACTAATGAATTAGCTTTATTATTTATTATTTGTATTTCGGTATCTAATTATATTTTGCAAATTTAGTGGGTAATTTATTTCCCGTAGCTTTAAGCGAAATGAAACCGCATTTACGTTTTCGTATAAAATGGTAAACCAGCATATAAGTATGTGTTTCAAATTTTTAGCTATTAATGATAAAATCTTTCAATATATATGATATGTATATTCTCATATTTCTTAAATTTAAGCAACTCAGAGATCTCTCTTCGACTGGATCGAGCTTTTTAAATTTTTTGCCTTACTTTTATTTGTACTTTTTAGCATACAAATAAAGAAGATGTTCATCGGGATGAAGAAATTAGAGATGTAGCAGTTTAATTTCCGCTTACTTAGTTAAGTTTGCTTGACGACGTTCGTCCACGTCGGTTCATCGCAAGAAATCGTATTGCTTTGAATAGGAACTTTATTCAAGCACAACGAGACTTTATTCGCGATCAGTCACGGCATTACGACGCCAGGGTCAGACTATTCACGCAACTTAGCTAGCTATACGTATCTATATAGAATTGCCTAGAAACGTCTCGTTTTCGTTCGGTAAGTCTCCGATGAGCTTTAGATCTTAATAGGACAGAAAACGCTGGCTAAATTGCTCCGCTATAAAGAAGATTTCGAGGGCAGTCGCTTGGCGCGGAGATCCTTTCTCTCGAGGGTCATCATGATGGATAAAGTTAAAAGAACGATGGGAATCCGCTTAATGATGTTTTACGACTTTTTAACGATCGCGACGGAATATTTAACAGATTATAACTCCTACGACGAGCCTTCTTCGCGGCCGGTATGCAAAAGAAAGAGCGCAAGCGACAATAACATTAGCGGATATAAAAATATTCTTGGAAGTTGGAGATGCGACCGAGCAAGAAATATGGATGTGGAAAAGAATATTCTCGACGCGTTCGCGAATACGCTTCGCGGAAATATTCTCGCGGAATTGTATAATAACTGAATAAGGGAAAACGCGGACGAGACGCTCCAACGTTTCTCTCAGTTCTAGAAAAATGGAAATTTTTTTTTTATAAAAGTGTAAAAGAATGTTCCGCTAATTGAGTTTTGTTTAACAAATTTTTTTTCCGAATCGCCGTATTTCGCTGACATAATGAGGATCGTATGCATGTTACGAAGAAATTAATAATTCAATGGTGAGTTAAATAACTCAGTGAAGTTGATCTTCGTGCGATAATTTAAAATTTTACTTTTTGGAGGACAAATTACTATCTTTTTTCAGAACGAATTATGTAAAATTAGAAATGTATCGAAGTTATCTCGCCGTTTTATGAAAAGATATTTTTAAAGCTGACTATATTTATGTTAATGATTGGTATATGAGTAGAAATAAATTGAAACTTATATTTTTTGAAAGCGTAAAAAGGAGAATTTGATTATGTATAAATTTCATTAATACACATCGGAAATATCAGCTAGCTACTTATCTTATTTATGTAACCAGCCGATATAAAATTTGTATCATTATCATATTTTAATAGTTTTTAAAAGCTCAAATGTTTTGATAATGTAAACTAAAATTCTGTTAAACCAAAATCCGACTAATCGAACTGATTCACAAATAACTTTTATCTGCACTTTTGAAGACAATTGTTGATATTTAAAAAAATCGCGAGATATTGTGTATAATTTAATTCTATTATTTAATATTTAAAGGATTTCTTTGACAAATTGCGTTTTTGCGCGGCATCGCGTATATAAGCGATCGATGATTTGTCGGCAAGCAAATATATTATAAAGTGCGTAAATTAAAATGTTATTTTAATAACGTTGATCGACTGAAAATAAAGTTATTGTATCGGTCATGTTTATATCGTTGTACAGTTCTCAATTATGATGCATAATAATTACTGTACACATTTATACACACGAGTGTGATTTTGTGGACACGTTAACGATAGGTAATCCAATGTACACATCATCCAGCGATGTATCTCTCTTTCAGTGGTGTGAACGACAAATTGTGTTTAAACACCCGCGTCATTATCGTACGCGCTTGAAACCGTAATCGTACGGTAATAATAGCCGGAAGCTGACGTGTCGCTTTATACAACGCTCCTTGTTAACGTCCGGTCTACACTGTTGTTGATTTTGTCTCAGCGGGGTATATCTTGCTCGTTGTGTAATTAAGTCGCGTTGACATTATCGACGATTAGTAGTATGTATGTATGTAGTAATATATTTAATGTCTTATAGCTTCAAAAAGAATTACATTATATAGACATTCATTTTTCGACATTTTTTATTAGTGGAATATATTTTCCTGAATCTTTTTCTTTCGTACGTGTGTAAAATCACGATCGCCGCGTTAATCTCTCGAGCACTGTTTGCATTACCACGCAATAATGTAATGGTGTAATAATAGACTGAATAAATTGATGAATAATTTTATTGTTCAACATACCAAGGGGATTTTTATACGAACGCATTTTTGCGAGAGCATTAAATTAAACTTCTTTTTCCGTTTTTGTTAAGCTCAACTATGCTGCAACGCATTTGATGTTGTATTTTCTATCGCGTACATACTCATCACTGTACACAGGGAGAAAATTTTACATTATAATTTTACATGAAAAATACAATCCTTTTTATAACATTTATTGTAACGCTAGAATATAACGACGTTAAAATTATTATTATTGAAATTATATACATCTGTTCTAATATTTGTTAACGATTATGCATTTTTTCGTGCATCAAAATATTTGAATAATTACAATATTTCTTTGTAAAATATAATATTGCATAATTTTTTTTATATGTTAATACGTTTCATGATTACAAAAATTATATTCTAATTTTTTCCCTTGTATTTGTTAGTATATAAAAAAGAAATAGTCTTAGTAAAAATAATAGTACTGAAAAAATTACGAAAAGTGGACTCCGCCTTTTCCGATAAATTTTAAATTTGCATAACATATGCACACCGCAAAAATTCTTCAATTCGTGCACAATTTTTTACATGTTTAAGTTTTTTTACATGCCTAAAATATTTCAAGATTACGTTCAATTATATTCAGCTTATTCGGCTACAAGCGAAGATGTAGAGTATATGTGTGTATAAAAGATTTATTTATATAGTATAATAACACATAAGCACATAATAACAGTCACATTATTGTGTTGCATAATGGCACGATAATTATCATACATATAACGAAATCAAGCGAGGCTGCTTCTGGCTAACTATTATCCACATTGTATGCGTATGCATTTATTTATGAATGCTTAATACATAAAACAATACGTATTTGCAATAATACATTTTTTCTTATTCAATTAATTATTCCGGTTTCGCATTCCACGCTTTTGGCGTTTATTCCCTTTTCTTCTTCGTTGAAGGCAAATGGTACAAAGAGGAGAGAAAAATTTGAAATGAAACAGAGAGACGCGGAAAATGTGTCGTTCAACAGTGGTATAAAAACTTCTCTCCGACTTGTTTCGCGACTACACGTGTGTCTCTATACGTGCGGTTTTTGTGAAGAGAGAAGCAATACACAAGCTTCGTATATTTCTCTTTTATACTTTCGCGATTACATTTGTTAATTGTTAATATTAATAGAGAACCGACAGCGATTTAATTAAACATTATACGTCCCTTAAAATTATTTTCAGCGAGACAAATGTTCCTTGTAAATTATAGACTAACAAAAGAAATTCTAGATATTCTATTTTCGTCCTAAAACACTTGACGATATTTCATCGGCACGGAAATGAGATCAGCGTGCAGTATATCGATACAAATTTAATATCACGCATCTATCTATGTATATATAATGCACGTGACAAACTGTCTCTAAAAAGATCGTTTAAGCGCGGCACGTTTTGCAATACGTATATACCGGTGGTTCGTTTTAATATAGACGATATATACATAGAATTTCTAGTATCATATGGTCGAGGCATTTTACAAAGTAGACGGGGATTTATTGATGAAGCCAGAAAATAATTCAATGTACGTGTCTATATCGTTCTAAACCATTAACGATTCCGCGCTTTATTGAGCCAATATAGAATTAGTTAAATTATGACTACCACTAGCATTAATTTTGGATTTTGCTAACTAACGAAATGCGGATAAAACGGATTATGCTATTACGTGCTAATGCAACACGTGGTGCGTGTTAATACATGTAATCCGACATAATGTTATTAACGCAATTAATATTTATGTGATTTTATCATATCCTCCATATGTATCGGAACAAAATTACGTATTACTATAATATACTATGTTACTCTGTAATGTATGTGGAACGAAAATGAAAATTATTCAAATGAAAATTAATACTGCTCATTTCCATGATAGTTGAAAGGTTAACATCTCTTGCCGAAATCTGTATGTGATGGATAGCAATCAGCACTACTTAATTATTTAAGAAGCATTAAACAAGCGCCACGAATAACTTTCGTATTCATTGTAATAATAAATAATTGTATCCCGCTTTTCTCGGAATTAAAATTTTTCATTTATCGTATCGTATTCGATTTATCATATCGTGTTTTTTTTCTGCGCAATATGGCAAAATATACGAGCGAGAAAAAGAGAGAACAACTTCCCGTATGTAATTTTCGCCATCTCTTATCGTTTTCCCCACTGCCTTATCCAGTCCGTGAGAGAGCTTTTCCCGTGAGGCGTGCAACACGAAATCAACGCAGAGGCGATAAATTTCATTGTAAACGCGCGCGAGCGCAACGAACCGGGCAGCGGAGATTCCGTGTACACCGGAAATACGCAAGTAGGCTTGTTGGGTCGCGAACATCGGAAGTGGACCGATTCGCGCGCACAGATGTTTACCCGAGACGGCTATTGTCGCGTCGTCCTCCTCGCGTTTCCCCCTTCGCATCCAAGTTTGAGCAATCGAGTGTTCTCGTTTTCGCCCTCTCCGAATTGCCTTTCCGTGTTGCCCCCGTAAAATGAGATCGCCGCGACAAGGCGACTCCGCGCCTTGTGTGTGTAACTTAGAGACGCAGTATTCGTAACGAGTATTGTTGGCGGGCACCGGTTCTTTCATCGCGCCTTGTCGAGGGAATGCATGTAATTACTTCCAGAGGCATTGATAATTTAGCGTCTCTTTCCC
>NW_021849866.1:3724983-3727711 GCF_003651465.1 Formica exsecta | reverse complement strand
TAGCTTCTCTTGCCCTCTCTCTGTATCCTCTCCTTTCCGCCCTCCCTCCGTTAAACTCGCAGATTCGCGATCAGAGTTGTGTTTGCACGCGGTCGATTAGCAATACTTGGCAAACGGCGAAGTTGGATAATTCCCGGCAAAGCTATGTTGTAGAAACATATCTCTGTGGTTGTAGAACATAATTACTCTTTTAATTCTATATATAATTCTAGTCTGCATAATAATTCCTCTCTTGATAATCATTTCAATACATTTTTTAGCTTTTGAATAATATTGAATGGTGGTTTTTAATTTTTTTTATTAGGGGAGTGTCTATTTTCCCTTTCAATTTTATTATATTGAAAGTAAACATAATTTTTAAGGGCATTTTTCGACACGTGAGAAATATATATCTACAATATTTCAGTTTATAAAACATTAAAATATTAATTATTTAATTCAGAATAACTATTTTTATATTACAACATATCGCAATGTGCCTAAATTTTCTTAAGTCTATTTTTTACAAATAATATAAATTCTCGTAGATTTCTTGAAGAAAATAAAAATGTTATTTTTTTTAAATACAGATACTGATATAAATATTTAAACAGGATTTCTGCTGAATTATATTATATTGTAAGGAAAAATCTGATTCATGGTGATCTTTCAATAAACCGATTCAGTTTTTTAAGCTTTGACACTTATGGCCGCTTACATCTGGAATCTTCAATTAGAATCGTCTATGATCCGCCATTTCTAGAATACGTGTTCCAGCAGCATAAACCGGTATGCATTACCATAATCGCACGCGCGCACTTAAAGGAACAAACGGGAATAACGTTTCGCGATCACGAAGGCAAACGCGGTCGCGGCGATGCAACTCGTTCGTATCCGCCAAAGCGAATTTCAAGAAAGGTACGGGACGTCGTTCATCACATTCAGCGTTTTCCTTCCTTTTATAGAGGTAGCTGCGACTCCCGTTCCCTCCGTTCTTTCTCCGCGATCGGGACGAGGAGAATCAACGATGAGACTGTCTTTGTCTATCTAACTCAATTCGTGACGCTTTTTCGAGCAGCTGCGCGATGAATCAAGATTTTCTTGAATATTATCCGGAATATGCAATGGTCCCGCCATTTTATCGAGACGAACTTTTACCGTGGAAGGGGGAGGTTCTTTTTAACAGAATTTTCTTCCGTAATCTCGCGCGAGTATATCCGCGTTAATTGATACTGTTTATTCGATATTTACTTATAAGTACATCGAATACAGAATTTTGACGCTTTTGTGCAAAATTAGGTTGCCTGAAAACGAGCTGGATTTCGCGAGATATTTGCGAAGTAGCGCATTAATTTCATTAATTACGCAACCGGAGATATATTCCGAGTTTCGAATTTGAATCTCTGTTCCTTCCGGCGTTGAATTAAAGTTAATGAATTTCGACACAGTTCATGTGTTTCAATGAAGCTTGTCTTTGTTCTAATATTATATATATTGGTCTCTCTCTCTCTCTCTCTCTATTCACATACATATACATACATCTTTCTCCTCTTTTTTCGGTTAATATACATAAATTCTAATGTTTATTTGAAAAATAATTTTATGCTTACATTATTATAGTCGTATCCGAAACTATCTCATTATTTAATGGAATATAATTTCATTTGAATTAATTATACAGATTCAACTTTGAAAATTGAAGTTTCCACAAATTAGAGAATGTAATCAAATGATTTAATGCGATTCAAAAGGCGCCTGTAAACACGCTATGCTGCGCGAATTATATTAAGACGTGAAATAATTCCATGTCGAGGGGAAACGCCCACGCTCTCACGTAGTTAAGTGGTTACAAAGGTTTCAAGGAAGCGGTGCAAAGTTAATTGTTTTTGCGGAAGTGAAGTGCGAGCAGCAGGTTCCCCGCGACATGCGAGTTTCCACGCTAAAGTTTCATCGTTACATATAGCATACTTTGTGTACAACAACCAAAAAGACGATTCAGTTGACGTTGCTTGTCTATCTGTGCCGTGAAGTTTTATACAGGACACTGCATAAAATTATTCTCGACAAATAATAGCAACATTAATCAAGTTGTTACTCGACCGTACAAGTAAATTAGCTTACGATGTATTAATTAGCGATGTAAAGGGAACGTGTTTAATTAATGCAAGAATATTTAAAAATAAGAACAAAAATGTATGCTAATCATAATATTGATATCTTTTTTATCTTTTTCTTTTTCTTCATATTACATAATTTTTTTACACATATTTTCTTTGTTGATATATAATTGGTAATTTATAATTTATATTTTTATATTATATTATACCATATTTTATATTTAGATTTTTATTTAAATATTTTGAATTTATATTAAATCTCTGATTGACATGATAATGATATATGCTTATATTTATATTAATATCTTTCAATATTTACATTAAGATTTTTAGAGATTTCAATTAAATATGATTAAAATAATTCGCCATGAAAAAAAATCCTGCTAAAGATTTCCACATGATATATCGTACATGTAATCTACAAATATATAATACAATAATAATAATTTTCTTTCTCTCTCTTTTGATGGGGAAATTCAGAAACTTATAGAATTATTAGATAAGCAAAATGATATTATCCTTAAAGCAATTTAAACATGCCGCTAATAACATTATTGTTTTAATCTAAGTACATGTTGCCTCGCGCACGTACATTATAAGTTATAAGTGATAGCTCGTGCGCGCGCGAATTT
>NW_021849866.1:3707079-3723986 GCF_003651465.1 Formica exsecta | reverse complement strand
TCTCTTTTGATGGGGAAATTCAGAAACTTATAGAATTATTAGATAAGCAAAATGATATTATCCTTAAAGCAATTTAAACATGCCGCTAATAACATTATTGTTTTAATCTAAGTACATGTTGCCTCGCGCACGTACATTATAAGTTATAAGTGATAGCTCGTGCGCGCGCGAATTTATATATATATATATATATATATATATATATTTCCACAAAAAAAAAATAATTATATCAGCGCTAGAAGATGAAGCACGATAACGAGATCTGATGTTATATGCTGCGAAACATAATCGCATGAATATTTTTAATGCAGTATTAATCGCATTTATCGGAAATTGGTTTACGTCTATCCAAGCTAGTATCAAGTAAAATATTGGTTCGAGGTACGCATTAGAGATGCGTCTTTAATGTATAAATCTTGTTTAATAATATATTTAACGCGACATTAAGATTTGCACGATTTTATTTTGTGCAAGTATAATATTTATTATGCAGGATATCAGTTTCATATCTTGCAACTGGCGCAAGTCTTCGTAAATTGCTAGACATGCACAACATTTTGGAACAATATTACGGCGAACGCGGAATTCTTTATTTATTTACTTTATTTTCAATTACAGCAGATGTTGCAGTTCAATTTTTCGCGTGTTATATAAGCAATGTTTATTTAGAGATCCGAGAAATAAACTGTAAAATAAATACCAGAATATTACAACATACATGCATTGCATTGTAGTTTCCCTTATCTCTCTAATGAAATCTAGGGATGAGGGTGGTCGACTCTTTTATATAAAATTCTAACGAGAAAATAGGTATTTCTCGCTTTATATACCGCAGCAATGATGTTCATAATCAGAGAATTTTATATAAAGCAGCAAAAATAGTAAGAGTAATCTTTTTTATAATTAGCGATTAAATTAAAAGTTTTGATATGTTCTTAAGGTAATTCTATCGCGATGCTAGATTCTTGCATTATATAGAATTTACGTAGACGAATTGTGGAGAACAGAGATTTTCTTTTTACCGTTTGTCTTTATAAGCAGAAAGATAAAATTGATGATACACGCGTAGTCTCGAAAGTATCTTTTGTGTAACTTCAGATTCGTCGAGCAATAATGCTCTTATTAACATTAGAGGTTTTTTCATATTTCGGCCGAGTGCGGATTAATCGCGTAATGTGTTTCTTCAGGATAAACACAAGAAAGACAAAAGTTTTAATAAGCTTCTGCGAAAATTCTGCCGACATTAAAGTGACGCTTTAATCTGCATAAACAAGTTATAAAAACTGTCTCTTTGGGTTGTTTGTCCATTTACATTTCTTATAAAAAGCGGATGTTATCGCAAGATTGTTTATTTGTACAGTGATAAATCCTTTTTCGGTATATATTCCGCTCTTTTCTAAGCGATAAATTTGTTTTTATTATTAAATTAAAACGCGCAAAGCATACTAATACATTTCTATTAATATACGCGTATTTATAATTCTAATTTAGTTTTAATGGAATGTATTAATTTTTTCATCATCGTTTTTATTTCAGTTAAAAATAGAACGTCAAATTTGTTTTCATTAAAATAATTGACATATTATCGAGAAATTGATTGTTTCGGAGAAAATTTCAAGCGATATATGAAAATAATTTGTTGTGTGTAACTTGATAGATATATAATAACGAATAAATATGAATAAAAATTGAAATAATATTGACGATAAGTATAAATGTGTATAAATATTCATGGTTTTATAGTGTTTGTCGAGTACTTTTCGCGTATCTATGTCTAAACAACGCTTTAGTACGAGTGTCTTTATACCGCATATCAGCGTTATATTAAGGTGTTCTTTCTCTTTACGAGTTTAAGATGAGCTTATCTTTTTTCACATTTGACGGCTTCTTTCTCTCTTTTCACTGGACGATACGACATGATTATCCATTTATAGCTTCAACGTTCTCATCGCTGCCTAATGTGTTTCGACATTAGTAGTTTAATAATAACAGAGCAGTTCACTGCAACGCACGTTGGCATCAAGATTCACTAAGCAGTTTTCCAGCATTTGCAAAGGGCATGTTGTAAATATACGATAATTAACGATAATATTAAAACAAATTTATGATCGCATAATGCTATCAAGTTTTACGGTGGAGTTATGAGTGTTGTGTTTATGTTAGATTACGGATATAACGTAAATGCGGATTTCATTTCTAACGGAAAACGATTTGCGGCACGCTTGATAGTCTTGTAAATTGGAAATTGATATGTATGACTAAAGTTTTGCTAAATATATTCGATTATTACATATTCACATTTATAAATAATCACTATCTCGTGTTATTAATTATTTTATTTTATTTAATTTCTTATTAATTGCCACATTATTTATATATTATTTAACTACATTTTTAATTAGTGCGAGTTGCGTTTGTATTAAATCAAATAAATATAAAATGATCCGAACGATTTATATTATATGCAATCAATCAGGAAAAAATAAGTTAAAAAAACAATAAAGAAATAAAATTGTATATATGTGAAAACATTATATTGCTTTTCTCTTTAAAACTAAAAAATTTTGAATATTCTATATTATTTTTTAGTCCAAAAACTTTATATATTATAATAGAATTTTGCTTCCCGATGTAAATACTCTTAGAAACATGTACTCTTTACGCTCGTCGGAGCACAAAATTTCTCTGGAGAATCATTTTTTTCAGCTAGAATAAGCAAGTACTTTATAAAAATGACTCTTTTAAGTTTCATTTCATTTTTCACATATATACAATATTTTTAAATTATTGATACAATCGGAATATTAACATCTTTTTTTTCAAAATTGATTTTTTTCCATGAATGATTATATTTTTTAATCTTTCGCATCGTAAATTTTATGGAAGAAGCCATTTTTTTATATTCGATTTATTGTTCATCAGCGCTTAATTTCTGTTCGATTAATCGCTGTGAATTTTGGACAAGTTTTTCAACATGTATTACAGAGTATTATCATTAACTTTTTTATGTGATCACATAATGCTTAGATAATGCGCTTAGATAATGTTTAACAACGGAAGTAACATCTCAATATTTTTTCATGAATTACGACAATACTAAATAATTTTAAGCTTTATGTTTACAAGAAAAAACATAAGGGATGGAGAAGAGAGGAGGTGGAGGGGGCGAAAGGGTTAATTCGACGGAACAGCAGGAGTTTTGGGAAGAACGTATCGCGCGCAAGAGACATCAAAAACTTTACGTGGCGCGTGACGGAAAGCGAACCGCGCGAATTTGTAACAAAAGTTCGCCGCCAAGGTACCCAAATGGAAATTATATCCGCAGTGACAGTCGTATCGATCGGCGTTTGTGGTCGGAACTAAGCCGAAATAATTCGGTTAAAATGGGATTTGTCTTAAAGGAATCTTCGGACTGGATTTCGTTCGAATCCTTTGATAATTAGTGCCAGTCAGTCGAGCAAATGCCGTTCTTTTATCTGGCAGTTAGCGAGATAGAGAACGAAAAGAAATAATTATTTGGTCCTAATACGATTTCATGTTTTTGTATTATGATATTTATATTTTGTATTTATCTGAGGAGTTATTTTTATCCAAACTGTGGTTGGATTTAATTAGGATTCTATTTTTTACAGATTAATAATGAGTGCGTTTATTAAATAATATAAGAAATTTTCTATTTATACCTAAGAAGCAGATTTGTTATTATTTCCAAAATTTTCCTTGCTTCATAATATTATTTTATAAAATATTAATTGTGTGAATTTTCATTTGTTTTTGCTTCTTTGGAAAGAAAAAATCAGTTTAATCTAGATGACAATGAGAGCATTTTGATATTATTGAATTATTTAATAAAATATCGTAATTTTTCATTATTTTATTGCGTGGCTCCAGTCAAATAACTTATTATTTTTAACGATCTTCAAAATATAGAAGTGAATGTATGTTTACGATTCTTCGTACGTTAGGGAACATGATAATCAGAGTTTGACTTTATACTCGACCGTCCGTAATTATTTCCAAAATTTTCCTTGCTTCATAATATTATTTTATAAAATATTAATTGTGTGAATTTTCATTTGTTTTTGCTTCTTTGGAAAGAAAAAATCAGTTTAATCTAGATGACAATGAGAGCATTTTGATATTATTGAATTATTTAATAAAATATCGTAATTTTTCATTATTTTATTGCGTGGCTCCAGTCAAATAACTTATTATTTTTAACGATCTTCAAAATATAGAAGTGAATGTATGTTTACGATTCTTCGTACGTTAGGGAACATGATAATCAGAGTTTGACTTTATACTCGATCGTCCGTAAACGGAAAATTGCATTTTTCGTTATAGCGATGAATCTGAAGAACGTACCGATCTTCCGCAACGTTTCATCTCATACTGTTATAGATAAATCGCAACAAAGTTCCTCAACGTGCGAATTATTTGGGGCGGAAAACAATATTTCTTAAATTCACTGATGCTAACCTTCCTGCGGTCGTTGTAGACGGGTAATAACCTTCCTTAAGCCAGATAATCTTTGTAATAAGTTCCTGGGTTCTTGCTACTATCTACTATAGTTAGAAAAGGAAGTAATTTGGGGGACACTTTTATTTAGCGATAGAGAAGTTAAATTATTTTTTCTATTGAGCAAAAAATATTAAACAATAACGTACTTGAGTTTAGTTCCAGCAACTTCTGAATTTTATTGATATCCAATCACTTAATTGCATAAATCATCTCGTAATTGAATTTCAAGCATAAAAATTTAAATTAATGGATTTTTTTTTGTAATTAGTCTGAATGTACATCGTCATTTGATATCTCTTTGTTTATCATGCATCACGATCCTCATATTTGTTCTGTTTCCATCAAATACAGAATCTGATATAATATAATGGAAATATTATATTCTTTTCAATATTGATATTGACATAAAATGTTTTGGACATTTTTGTCTATATTTCCATGACACATTTGTAAGATTAAATTGGGTTATCTGATTTTGATTTTGTATGAAAAAATATCGAATTCGGCATTTTTTCAAATAAAAATAAAACCCGGATACAGAGACAGATATATTTAGCGTTAAGTGTGGCATGAAAAATGTATCCTTCTCTCTCGGCACAGCAAAAAGAGCAACTTTTTGCACGGACTCGCGTAGGTAAAATCAAATTTACGTTGGTATTACGAAGTCTCACCATTCCATCGTACCGTCAGTGCTCGAAAAGTGAGAAAGGAACAGGCAATAGCACTAGTAAAATTGCGAAAGCTCTAAAAGTTGGTCGAGAAACCAAACAGCGCCGAACTCGAGGAAAGCCTCGCCCCGATAAAATAACGGAAATGTCCTCTCTTTCCTTCCTCCTTTCTCTTCCCTTTCTCGCTTTTTTTTCTCACTCTCTGTGTCACCTCTTGCATTTCCGTTTTACGAGAGACCGTTTTCTTCATTCATGCTTTCTCTCTGTCACCCCGTCGAATTCTCTTACCCCTTCCTCTTCATCCCTGTCGCTCCATCTCTGTCACGTCGGTCCGATATCAAGAGAGAATTTCAGAACGAAACGCAAACACTTCGATTTTCAACGAGACGACGGGGGACAAAGAAAACTCGTTGACTCACGCTGATGTCGACAACCCCGCGACCGGAGCGAATCTACACACGTCGATATTGACCAACTTTTCGCCCGCCGCACGGCGGCGGTTTCGGCTTCCTTCCCTCGCGCCTCCGCATTGGAACGGATTTATGCGGGGACGACGACGGTTTTCCCTGGGTCGGCTGGATTATCTCAGGATCTCGCTGAAATACGGTACGTTCGTTGCGGAAAAATTTGCGGTGCGAATTTGCGCGGTCGTGCGATCGTCTAGCGATGTAGTCACCTTTCAAATACAGACGATTTTTAATTTTTCAATTATCGCGTGGCGTTTCGCACAAGTAATTTTTTTTTTATGTCGACTTGATTAAAATTGATCTTTACCTCTGTTTGAATTATATAATATATATTGACTTTTATCGTAAATTCCTACATTTTTATAGATGATAAAGAATTATCGAATATGGAGAGAATTTTTTTTCTGGGATACATGCAGGCCCAAAAGTGGTACTCGATTTGGTGGAATCTCTCATATACATTTATTAAATATATATACATTTATACATTTATTAAAAAAATGAAAATGTCGATAAATAACAGAATCTTGTTTAACTTTGAATGGATGCTTGCAATGTTTGTCTATCGAGATATATTGATTCCGTTTTTATTAATTGTATTGTATTTCTGTGTAGAATATACTATTACTACTGTTCGAATATGGTTTTATTTTGGCTTCGAAAAACCAAATCTTCCGATTCGAGAGAAGTCCGTACATATCGCGAATTTCGTTCTTTCGTACATTTCGTACAATTGATGTTTTTACCAACGCCGCCATCCGTTCCCACGGTTTACACTTCATCAATCTCGGCGCTACACACAACGGACCCGAGTTGCAGATTTGGTATCTCGGCATTGCCGCGCGCGCGAATGCGGGACTCGATCCAAGAATCGTGGCCGCGTGTCTCGCATACGTGACTTCTTCCGTTCTGTTAGGCATCAGCAGATATGCGGGAACGAGTTGAAATCCAAAGCCGGGAAACTTCGGATATGAGGGGTTTCGCACGCCGGGATTTCCGAGCGATATGTTGCCACGTGTGAAAGTGTGTCATGTCTGATTCTCGCGAATGTACAGACCTCCGTAATACTCTTTAGGTGCATATTTTGATAAATACCGGGTACAGTGACATCCACCCGCGATGTCTGACAGAAAGGTTGCGCTTTTTCACTTTTACGGATGAAGGCAACGTATATATTTGCCGTCAAATTAAAATTCTTTCCTGAATTTCTGTTCTATGAGAAATGAGTAAATTGAAAAAAATTGATAAGAGAGAGATAGACAAAGCATTGATTTTGCAAAGTCCTAAACTTCTAATCTTTGACATCATAGATGATGTTAAAATTTACTTTATTCAATCTGCTTTTATTTCTCTACATTTATCTTAATACGTTCTTTTAATGGAATGAAATAATTTGATTTTTTATAGCAAATATTTTTGCCTCTGCAAAAAAATTAGAAAAATTCGCAATGAATTATGATGTCAGAATCGCGAGAAAATTCAGACAAACGGTTCTTACGCAATTTACGTATAAATGACTTTTGTTGAAATAAGCAAGCTTCTGAAATTCTATTTATATGTATATCCACATATCAAATAAAAAAATTTATATTTTTCTAAATTTGTGAAGTATTTTAACAACTGCATATCTGCGAGACCACCATTAAGTTAGCCCCCCACCAGCGCTAAAAACGGTTCGAGCACCAAATTTCGGACTTTGGCACCTAATTAGCACCTAATTAGCACCTAATTTTAATGTAAGTTAAAACTTATTTAGCGCTGGTGGGGGGGCTAACTTAATGGGGGTATCTGCGAGATCCATGCCAACAGCAGAATTTCTGATATATTTAAATGTTAACTGTGTTAAATTTAACGCAATTTTATTCGCGAAAAACTATTTATACGAATGTGTGAAATCGCAAGAATAGTTGCGCGAATTTTTCCTCGCTTCTGACATTATAATCCAAGATCACTGAAACTGGAACAGTCATCTCTTAATACGACATATGAAGCGTTGAAACACGTACATGAGGCTCACATATAACGGTATATTTACCATTTTAAAATCTTACACAAAAAATATATTCTAAATATATATATTAATAATAATATAATAATGAGACAAATTGATATGTCATATTGAACCTAGTTTGATGGATTGATTTCGAACGCGATGAAAATTTCATATAATTAAAACTTGTTGTAATTTTTTAAAACTATTATAAAACAATTGAGTATCGCGATACTGTCGCAATTTTATTCTCGCAAGATTAACTTGTTGGCAAGGCAATAAAACCGTTGGAATGCTTATAAAGTTTTAGTGGGGGCGGAACGGACGCAATTGAGCGTTCAACACAGTCAAAAAGAAGTCGCTAATACCGAGGAACAAAAGGAGGTTAAATGAGGATGGGATCACTCCGAGAGTAGCACCATTGAGGTTCTTATGGAAACTGCAGTGCCATTTGAGCGGGGCGGAGAAAATAGTTTCTTGGATAAGGATGTGGACACGAGATAAATAAAGGAGGTCACGTAAAATATGGGGAAAACCTCGGGGAAGAAAAGATACAAATACATCGAGAGAAAAAAAGAGAATAGGAATTCTTATTACAAAACTGTCCCATCATCGTAAAAATATCATATGTCCATTGTAGGACACGAGTGACAAGGATTTTCTTTAAGCAGCATTACAATGAATTGAAAAGCTGATTTTTTCCAACGAGAAAAATTGCGTGGAATAAATAAAATACTATTAAAAATTAAACTTTAAAGCTAATTGAACCGACAGAGAGAGATATGTCATTAATATCTTATAGAAAGTTTATTATTAATTTATTATTAATATTTTTATAAAAAAATTCAAATTTTTATTTAATATTACATGAAAATCCGCTTTTAATACTTCTAAAAAATGAATTTAATCATTTTAATACCCCTGTGGAACACCGTTTCTACTTTTTATACCAACAACAATATTATACGCGATGATATAAATTCGCAAAATTTCGCGAAAATTTTTTATCAACTTCAGTTCTAATTTAGCAGTGGCATGTTATACATTCCACGTTATTCAGGATGTTCCCATTTAGGAACGTTATTCGTCGGTTATTGATGGCACATGCAAGACTCATGTTACATGTCTGTCATTTGCTGGCTCTCTAGATTATATTGGAATATTGTATCTCCTATTAAGCGAAACCAAATAATATATTACATTTCATCGTCATTTATCAAATATGAAAAACAATCGCGATAAATGAAATTTTTTTTTCAATAATGGAGTCTAAATAATTCTCTTGATGCATTTGTTGCAATTATAATCTTCTTTTCTACATCCTTCCGTCTCCATTTTTCTAGAATTTATAAAAGTATTTGCTCTTATATAATGCAAATAAATAAGTAATTTTATGCAATAGTAGAAAACGTAGGATTTTTTAACTATAATTACAAATTGTTAAAATGGCATTGCAAAACAATCAGTTATCAGTGTTGCATCAAAATCTGAAGTCATTAAAATTATAACAATTTCTTTTTTGCGTAGATTTATATGTATATTAAATATAAATATATATAAATGACATATACAATATTTGATATAAAATATTAATTATAATGTAAAATATATATATTTAATATTTTTATACACACACACATAACACATATAATTCTCTGAATGCAATTTTTTTAATACTTTGCAATATATGATTAATATAAATTTTTAATTTATAAGAATATCTCTAGAAATGCAACATTGTCAAAACATCTTGTTACTGCTGGCAGAAATTGATATATACGATTAAATATATTTGTATAAAGGTCTTTCTCTTTTGTAGGGGTTTTAACAAGATCGATTGATATGTTTATCGGATATATGTTTAGTATTCGTGTTCTAGAGATTATATTTGCGTGGCAACGTCACGCTTTAAAGCAACATCAGCCACCGCAAACTCGACTGTTTTGAAGTTGCTAATCCGGTCGCGCTGCTGGACGCCGACAATGCATCGAAACTGAAGTATATATCGTGCATTTATATCCAGCGCGAGGGCTGTTATCAAACGTGTAACTAACAACCGTGCGTGCAGATGTTATCAGCGGGTCGAAAGGACGGTTTGGATATCGCGCGGGCGGACCGGATAGAGCTACATATTCGTTCCCAATCCATGGCGCTAATTACGCATCTATCTTCCGGTGCTTTATCGGCCGCATTGATCACGACGTCGGCCTATTTTAGCGCGGTACGGCATTTTGATTGCGATTCCGTTGACGTCCGCCCGTTCGGAAGACCTATTTCGATCGATCTAGTTGTACGCCACGAAATTTACTCGCAAAATTATCTTTCCGCCTCATCTCTCGCTTCGGGAATTAATCCGTTAAAACGCGACAGGGTACCTCAATTACGCGATCGTATCGCGCGCGACTCACTTTGTCCTTGAATCTAGATTTGGATCTTAGAATACGCGATTAACCCTCCGGTGTCTCTCCACTAATACCCGTACTCTCTGAAATACTAATACCTACTCCGCTCTCTACTCTAATCTCTTTAGTTGTTTCTTGTTATTATGTCAAAGCACGCGGCGAATCGTATGTGCCATGTATGATAAATGTAATGCACGTGATTATAATTCTGCCGTGCGAAGTGCCAGGACATAAATGCTAATGTAGCCGTTAATTCAACTAATGCGTGTTGATAATCCGTTGTTATCGTCGCTACAAAGAATCAAAGAGTTTGAAATTTCGTTCCAAAAGAGGATAACGGGCTTAAAGGATACAGTCTCTTACACTCCTTTACAATTCTCACGAGAGCTGTTACATTTCGTTTATAATTCTTTCTTTGACTCGGCAAGTGCTTTTGCTCCTTTTGTAACTTTCTCGATTGTTTCAACAAAGTCTTGTAACGTTCAATACTGTTCATATAAACGTTACGACATTAAGAAAATTGTTCATGGTATTGCAAATTATAAAAGAAACTGCAATTTCTGCTGCTGGCAGAAATTGATATATACGATTAAATATATTTGTATTTACGCGTAATTTCTCTCCTAAATAACGAAAATAAATGAATAATTGTTTTCAAACTTTTAATTTTTGTATCTGAGAAAAGCGTAGTACTCAAACTAAATTACTTGAAGAATTGTTCGAAGTATATTAGTGACATCGCGCCATAAAACTTAATGCCGTTTCCGTAAGATGCAAACGGACCGTTTCTTGCAGACGGCGACCGTTCCTTCGGATCGATCCCTGTCTCTTGTTCGACCGACACCGCCCTGCAAATTAGACTTTGGAGAAGAGTAATAAGTACGCTTGCACGTCACGTACTTTTGTTCGGGAGAGATTTGCTTTTCGTGCCCGCATGGGACGACTTGTACCAAAGTCGATATCCTCTTTTCTCAACGTCTTCCGCAGTGGTCGTCCGTTGCATTCGATAAACTGCCACTTTTCGAGCATACTTGAGACTTTTAGACTTTTGCCACTTTTTATATATTTACAGATAATAAAGCGATTAAATATGAGAAGTGTCTGCATTTTTCATAGTTAAATTTGGATAATACGTTCTACGTGTTAACGTATAAAGAATAATTTATCTATCGATTATTCAATTTTATGTTTGTTAAAAGTTTTAAGAGGCTGTGCATATATAGTGATTTTAACTATGTATAGGTATAGCTGCCTAAATAAAAATATTTCTTTGCAAGATCAATATAAAATTTTATCAAGTTTAATTGCTTAACAGAATCCGCGTATAAACAATTATACTTGATAAAATTTTTCAAAGAGGATCAGCGTCTGCACCATTGACCTTATAATAATTTACCTGCTGAAAGACTCGAATTGATTTGCGAATCAATAAAACTTTACGGCAGATAAATTCTCAGGCTAAGAGAGAAGCCGAGGGAGCTCTTATTTATTACGCATTCCGCATATAAAACAAAAGATTTATTCTCGACGATACGAACGTTCGAACCACCTATAAAATATCGGACATGCTCACATAAAATGCAAACATTATCTGTGGATAGCCAAATCGAGTCTACATCAAACCCGCGTACACGAATAACATCTCGTTCATTAACGAAATGTTAGAATTGTGGTTTGCGTAACAATGTAACGAGATAATATCGATGTGTATAGATTTACTACGGTGGTTACATTGATTCGGGCAATCAGAGTGTGCTTCCATTAGATTAATGCAAGCTTTCCCAATTAAAGGCTGCGACCTAATATTGTCTCTTTTGAAAAAAAAAAGGTTTTTTAACAAGAAATATGAATATTTCCATCAAAATCGTGTTCTCTTCTCTTGTCTAATTAAATTAATGCAAATTTTGTAATAATTGTCAGCTATATTTCATAACGCAAAGCGAATTTATGATAAATGATCACTTGGAGCACAGTACAAATTTGTCAGTTTTATTGTTTTTTGCCGGCAAGGATGAGAAACTGATGTTGCGACAAAAACTTAAAAGCGTTTGTCTTATGCAATCCGACGAGAAACAAAGAAAATCGCGTCGACGGCGGGAAACTAGATATATCGCGGACTAGATTCGAGAAATGCACGGAAAGATTTTTAACTGCCAGGTTACAGGGGTGACGTTTTTTAGAATCGCGGCGGAGGACTGTGGAGGGTACACTCACGGCGAAAGAAGATTACGTGAGGAGAATATAGCGCGAAATCCTTGAAAATTGTCGCCGCGGCTTACGCACGACGCGAAATCTTTAAATTTCGCGACGTTCTCTTCAGCTCCATTTCGATGATGAAAGAAATAAAAGAGAGAGAAAAAAAATATCGCGATAAACCGCATTTCGATTTCTCACTTTTCCTAAGGCTCGCGGAGATATCTAATATTTGCCGAAAGCTACGGCAAGAATTCGGTAGTACGTTTCTTGTATCAAGAAAAACGAAAGTATTTTATACGTAAATATACACACTCGCGAGAGTACTTTTTGTCATATTATCTGCAAATATTGCAATATCATTAATAATACCAGAATAATAATTTCGCGAAACTTTTTTATCGATAAATCTATTTATAAAGACCGTTTGCCAAGTATATTTCATGTTTTTTATTTTATATTAAACCTTTGAATTTTTTCTTTTCCTTTTCTTGTGTTAAATATTTTTATTTCAAGCATGCTATTAATTAATACTCATAATATTACGCTTTATATAGTAACAAAAGTACAATATGGGAGTCATTTTTTTAACATTTATTTCGTATCTTCTTCTTTTATAACTTGTTTTTTTCTCTCACAAAAGAAAATAAATCTTGCAGGAAACTGTGCATGTTAAACAATAATTAAAGCTGAGAGATACGAATCTCATTTATGAATCAATAAGGAAATTTGTTTTTACCAAATGAACCAGTTGTATACGACGATACCGATTTTCATTTGTACGTAATTTTTGCCGAGAATTAAGTGCAAGCGTAATTTACTTTGCATTCCGTTTGTGGCGAACCGTATAGCAGCCTCCAACGCGGATATTTTACGAATGGCGTTGGCCGAGTAAATGCGGGTATCGCTTTCTCTTTTTGCGTACGCGCACCGCCGTCGACGTTAAGCGAAATCTCAGTAATTGGCTCGGTCGCGTTTCGAAAACGTCGAGCGACACAACGGAAGATACATTTCCGCCATAAATAAAACCCGCTTAGCCGCGCGCGCGGAACGCGGGGCCGAGTTCCGTTGAAGCTAGCTATCTCTTTTCTTCCAAAATACGAATTTCTGTCCCAATATCGCTAATTCAAAACGTTCGCGATGCATTTCGATGTTTCGACGGGACGTTTATTATGCTCTTGGATATGTTGCTCTTGAATATTTGATCTTTATATTTCCACCGAATCGTTACTGGCAGCCAAGTTCCCTCATTTTTGCACGTCTCGAAAATATGCAGTTTTACGTACACATTTTTTAAATTATATTAAATTTGATTATATAAAATTAATCATATTAAACATAATAAATTTAATCATATTAAAAATTCCTGGATACAATTCTTTTTTTAAATGACACGCAAATTACATATTGATAAAAAGGTAATGATACAGATGAAAATGCACATATGCAAGTGTAATATAAAAATACAAATATATTCAAATTATATATGAAACAGTGTCTAAAATAATTAATACTTTAAAAAATATTATTATTAAGTGCAATGAGATCTTTTATATTTGTTTTTAAAATAGATATTTAATCAAACAGATTGCATAAGTAACGAAAAAACGTTCTCTTAATATAAATTTTTATGAAATAATTAATAAAAAATCTAAATATCTTATATATAAATATTCTAAATAATTATAAATTTTAAACACTATGTTGAAATATTTTACATGTATTTACATATCAATTTTTGTTAACATAAATACTTTATTAGACATATTTTTTAATTATTTAAAAATATTGATTTGTAGATTTATAATATAAAATATTATATGTATACATGCACATAATATATATAATTTAAAATGTATCATTAATAATAATAATAGACGAAATAAATAGAGAAATTGATTTTACAAAAAGAATAATAAATTCAGAAAGTAATATAAATCACTCACCCCACGGTTGTTCCGCTGTTGTCCGATGATGCTATCCCAGGTTTGCTCCTCCTCTGTTGTACATTTTTCATTGCTTCTTCATGGCGTTTCTTCATGACATTTGCGGAAACATAGTTAATTACGATCACGCGCACTAATCAATAGAATATAATAATCGCGCGATATTTTGCATGGCGCACAACGTTATATTTGATGTTGAAAATTGCACAGTTCGAATCGATTTAACAGCTATTTAAAAGATACTTTATACCTTACGAAAATATATATATATAACTAAAATTTATAATACATGCTATATCTTAAACACAAAAATCTCGAAATATATGTATTATTAATAAGCAGTATGTCACGTTATTAGAATTAGTCGATTCAAATAATTTATGTATCACTTTGTGCTTTCGATCTAAAAATAACGTAAATTACTGAAACAAGCAGTTTGAAAAATGTATATCCAAGTGTTAATAAAATATATTTGAAGAGTATTTTAAGAAGTAATTATCACTCATAAATATCGTAAAGTAAGAAAACTTATAATTTTCATCTCTTATTGCTTTGATTTTTATCTAAAACAAGTATATTGCGCGAAACTATATGTTTTGATAACTAGCCGATGCTCTTACGAATCATTAATCGCAAAAGATATTTAATTACGCAGACTAATAATCGTTAATTATAGTAATCACGATTGCGAACGTATCAAAGTAATACGATGATACGCGGAGCGATTCGCGCCGTTACATTCTTGTCGAGTGAATGATGATATCAAGGCTACGGCCTACGGCTAAAGACTACGATAAAAGCGCTCTATGCGAAGGCTGTGGAATGTAAACAATAGCGTGCTACATAAACACTGTGAAATATAAACAATAGCGCGCTATGTGAAGGCTACGAGCACAGTATAACATTTAATGTCCGTCGTTGTGTAATATTTAATGTACTACACATAGAAATAATAATTCGAAATATTCTGTTCTTTAAATTTGAAATCGATTATTAATTAATAGTGGATATCACGATTTTTCGTTATTAACTTACTCGATTATGCGATTCGTGTATTACTGCGCGTTTTTTCAATTCTAAAATGATCGGTAACAAAAATCGATTAAAAATTTAAAATACAATGTGATATAATACATCAAAGGACGTCGTTAAAGGAACTATAAGCGTCCCGCTTTAATTCTTAGTTAGAGCCTGATTTAGACGATCTATAATTCGCATAAAAATTCTTGATGAAATCTTTTATTTATAATTTTATGTGCTACATATTTTACAATACATGTATGTATTCTAATATGTATTTTATATACGTGTATATTTTATTCTTTAAATATTTTCTGCATTTTCTTTTTACATGACATAAAATTCTATGCGAATTTTATCGCGAATTACTGATCGTTTAAAACAGGTTTTAAGTAAGAATCGAAGCGATAGAAGATAGAAATTATAAGTTATCGTTTTATTACGACTTTTACGAATTCTAGTTTCTTTAATAATATAATTTGGGTTCGAATATTTCGTATTGAAATCTTTAAAACTTAAAAAAAGATAAAGTAAATCAAGTAAAAGAATCGTGATACATCAACTGTTAACGAATAATTAATTTTAAATTAATAATTTATTTGAAAGGAGACTAGAATATTTCGCATAATTTTATTTCGTAATATGTTAAATATTTCGTGATGACGTCACGTCAAGTGTGTTATACTGTGTTCGGCCTTGGCATAGCGAAGTATGTATTGTATACATACTATAACCTTGCTATCAGTCGTTCGCCGACACTCGAAAGAGAAGTATGGGAGACGCTCCGTGTATCGTCGTATTACACTTCGGTCTAATTAAAATTGTGATTACTATAATTAGCGGTTATAAGTCTGCGTAATTAAATAACTTTTGCGATTAATGATCGTAAGAGCATCGCGATAACGGCTATTTATCGAATCCTATATTTTGCATAATATATTAATTTTAAATAGAGAAGAATCAAAGCGAGAGGGGATGGACATTATAAATTGTTTTACTGTGATATTTATGGACGATAATTACTTCTTTAATAATTACGCTTTGAATATATTTGACCTCGCTTTTTTATATAAATTTTTTGACTATATAACTATAATTTACATGTTATTTTCGAATTAAAAGCACAGTGTTAAGTAAATTATTCGGATTGCCGATTAATTTCAATAACAAAAGGCCGTAATTAATATATATAACATACCTATCGTTTATTAATAATATATACGTTTATTTTACGGAACTTTTTTGTATTTAAATATATCGCGCATGCAATGCTGAATTTTAATATCATATTTTCGGACGACAACGTGTCCTTTAACAAGCTATTGACTCGAGTTATCCGATTTTCGAACACCGAAGCTGTGACTATAATTTTTACGCTTCTTTTATTGTAATATAATAAAGTGCGCATCGCGCACGTGTGAGTGTGATTAACATCGAAAGTGCTGTACAAAGTGATTACCGTGTTCTACTAATTAGTGTGTACACGATCGTAATTAACTATGCTTCCGCGAGTGAATGTCCTGAAGGATTGCGATGAAGAAGCAAAGAAAAATAAACAACAGAGGAGGAGCAAGTCCAGGAAGGTATCAACGGAAAAATCGTGGGGGTAAGCAATTTTTGTTACTTATTACATTTATTGTTTTATTCGTAAAATTAATTTCTCTAAAGTTTATTTCTTTATTTATTATTATTAAAATTAT
>NW_021849866.1:3702235-3705122 GCF_003651465.1 Formica exsecta | reverse complement strand
TCTATAAAAACTATAAAAATTCATTCTAATCAATTCTAAAAAATTCTTTTTTATTTTTTATGCAATTTTCTTTATTAAATATCTATTTAGAAAAAATGTCTTATTTTTTGATTATGTTCTATAAAAATTCATTCTAATCAATTCTAAAAAATTCTTTTTTATTTTTTATGCAATTTTCTTTATTAAATATCTATTTAGAGGACAAATAAAAAATGTCCTTGCACGCAATAATTATATTTTGTTAAGTATTAATTTTTGTAGACATTCTTTTATATATAATTTAGATATATTTAAATTTTACAGATTACACAACATTAATCAACTCTGCTATTGCGCATCATATTGGTGAGTGATTAAATAATTTTTTGGTTTATGATTTTAAGATAATGGAATAATGAAATATTATATATATATATATATAGGGATGTTTCAAAACCACGTACTACGAGAAAGTTAAAAACCAAAAAAATTTATTGGAAAATTAATAATACAATTCGCGATTTATTTTTCCAAAAAGTAGTTTACGTGTGAGATATACATGTATATGAGTATTATTGTTAAAGTTGTCTAGCTATACATTTCGTAATATTGATATTATCATTTAATATAAAACGTTATCTTTAGGTATTTCTCAGTTAATTTAATTTGTAGTCCTAGAGATATAATTTTGATGATTTCTAGATTGACTTTATTCATTATTTAAAATATATAATACACATACAGTTTTCATATATATATATGTGTGTATATAATCAAGAAAAAAGAGCTAATAAGAGCCAGGCGCAATAATAGTAAGACAAAGTTTTCAAATACTATTTTATGTAAACGTAATGAACGTTTTAGTCACATTTTCGAATCATTTTTAATAGACAAAAAGCATAAGAAGAAGTTTCATATATAGTATAGTTATATCTATAATGCATAGCTATATACAATATGACAGAGTTTTATTATCACGAGGATACAGGGGAAGTGAGACCATTTTGTAGAAATATCTCCGAAGCGTATTATATCCCATCGTCGTTTGATGTCGAGCTGCAACTGAAGAACGATGTAATCAACGATATACCGTAAAACGTAGCAAAAATGAAAACGGATGAAACGTATCCAAAAACTGGAATTTTATTTTTCATAGATATCATAAAGTAGACGCGAGCGAATGATGACTGAGACGAGGGGTAAAACGGGAGATAATTCTCACCATTGTGTTGCGGCAACACTTCGGCGATCTTAATCCTTGATGTTGCGCCAAAAAAAAGGCGACCACATTTACACGTTGACAGTTAGAACGCAAAGGATATTCTGTCGGTCCCCGGAATTATGGTTCGAGTACCGAAAGAGGGTCGTGCAAAAAGATTACGTGGCTGTCGGCGCGACACGTGGCAAAAGTGTTGACCGGGTCGCCGACTGAGGGTGAAATGATGATGTCCCGTGGATCGCGTCAAAACTTTCCAGCCAGAGGTCCATAGCGATCCGTCGCTATCGCGATCTACCGAGAGACATTCGCGGATCAAAATGGATTATATCCCGATGTCGAACGGCCCGTAGACACACCGTCCCGATCGTTCGCGGTAATTTGCGTTGCCCCCGCTGTCCTCTTTCGCCCCTTTTGTCCGGTCATCACTCTCGGGGCCATTTCCGCGAGAGCCGCGATGTGTTTTAGTGGCGAGTTGACGGTCGGCGAGAATTAGCGGCGGTCAATAACATCGTGATGGTCAATCGTGGCAGAATTCCATAGTCAGCGTTAATCTGTAATGTCGATGGACGTCGCTCATTGCGAGAAATTGGCATAATTTACTTCGCATTTGACATTTAGGCGAATCTTTTCGTTGTATTTTGTACGATTGTTAATAATAAGCAAATTGAAAACAGAGGTTGAAAAATGTGACTATATCGTTTTCTCTCTCCCTCTCGTCAAATTTATTTCATTATTTGTGAATTATTAAAAGAAAGATTATATAAAAAAAAAAGATTATCTCGAATCATTCTCCACCAATCACTATGAAAGGCATATTGCTCCTTATTTTGAGACTACCGCTTGTTCTGTTCAGACATATTTTACATTTGTTTAACGGTTTAACGAATCGAGAAAAATTTCTTCGGAATCCCAACGTGGCGACAGGTGCTTCTCGCGCTGCGTGTCAATGCACGGGCGTGTTAATGAGGTCGAGCGAATTCTAAAAGCGGGGGCTGCTCTTACCGTTGCGTCGTATCTCACGAGCGCGATGGCATCGCGTCTACGCGTAGAACTTGAGAGAGACGACATTCTCGATCGAAACAAAACCGAAATAGTAATATCCGCGAGTGCGAACGGAATAGAATTTAGCGCATCCACACAGAACTTGTAAATAGGATTAAGATGAATTACCTTAGTTTATTGTTGTCTCGGAATGCTTCGTTGCGTTGCTTTCATTTTCCCGGTATTACATCGGATGTACACTGCAGATTGCGATGCGGCGCGAAGGATGATTAGCTATAAGAACACGGCGCAGTGTCTCGATCACAATTTCTCGATTTTCCCAAGGATGGGAGTGGATTAACCCTCTTGTATTGCGAGAGTTTCTAAAATTATGTCGTCGACAGCCGCGCGTGTTGTACACATAGTGTAACATCTTGTAACTTATCTTTTCGTGTAGTATATATCGACAATATAGCTGCTCATCTGTGTGTATATATATATATGGGGTTGATTTATTACTTTTAACCGAGTATCGAGTTGAAACTCGTTTCGAAGATGAAATATTATACCACTTGCAACACTGCACCGTTTACGTTACAATTCTTCTTGCTCGTGAAAACCCGTTTTTTATTTGTAGTTGATAATTAATTATATAAATAACTTGTATCTATAGAAATCTAGTGATAATTTTATCTATTTGAATTTCAT
>NW_021849866.1:3694170-3698166 GCF_003651465.1 Formica exsecta | reverse complement strand
ATATATATGATATTTTATTAAAATCGGAGTATTTAGCCTTGCGAATGTTCTTTCCTTTTTAAATGTCTAAGAATTATGGAGTTTGAGTAAGAAAGGTGAGTCTAAACAAATTCATATATTTCATCCATAAAATACATTTTCAGAGATATGTCGCGCGTGATTTATTTTATAAGATTAAAAAATACAACGGTTTGGTGGGTTAAAAAAATATGTCAGAACATTGTTTGCGATAAGGGAAAGTCGACATTTCGCTTGCGAAAAACCAAGACAAAGAGTTGAGCGAAGAGTTTGGCGATATATACGAGAGAAAGATTAATGTTGCTTGACAGTGAATAAACTGTGAAATATCGAACACCTGGGAATATAAAAAAGCAATGTTACTATTTGCATGTAAACTTGTACTCCGCGCACAAAGCGCAACCCTTGCACGCATCCATATTGATCGTAACGACACGATCGTCGAGTATGGTGCGGCACACCTCTACTTCACGTAGTGTACTTCACAAGCGTCGGTAAAGAGATGAGAGAGATGCTTTCACGAAAACCGAAATCCTTTGATCGTGTTTGAGACAAGCCATCCGCGCAGTTTCGAGCGCTCGTTTCTTCGAGAGCCACTTAGCAACTTGAGGAAATACGTTCGATTCGCAATCGCTCAAACTGCCAGTCCGGAAAGTCAAAACGGCTCGAAAAATTCCTTCGACAACCCCTTTCTCGCGTCAGTGATTGAATCGTCTTCTTATCGTTTGCGCTTCGCTTCACGATGTTCTTATGCTCATACGTGGAATGCGTTCCGATCGAAAGTTTGAAATTGCGAGCAATATTTTCTAGATCCGTGACAAATTATATTTGGGAGATACGTCGAAATATATTTTACATTTTAGGAAAAATATAAAGATTATTTTGTTTCGCGCGTGTGAATTTTTTTTTATTATATAGCGTTAATATATTATTTTTCGAAAGAGAAATATTTTGTTAAATTATTTTAATTATTTTATATATATGCTGTAAAACTTTTTATTTTAAATTTTAATTAAAAAAGAGAAAAAAGGAGAAAAAAAGAGAAAGAAAGAGAGATATTTGGTTTTGTATCGAGTATCAGAAATATCTTACAATTAGTTATGTAAAGATTAGATTCACGCGATTATTTTTCGGCCTGTTATTTCAGATTTCAGGAAAACGATTGAATCTATATATGTATAAAGTAGGTAACAAAAAATATGATAAACCATTGAAAATACGTATATCAATAAAAATGATACCGAAAAACAAATAAATTAGATGATTATGCATTGTATTCTTTAGTTAAGAAATAATGGATAATTTCTGCGAGTTAACATGATTCGATTTGATAATCTTTCATAATATCTCGTGCAGTAAAAGAATATAATCTTCTCTCCTTTTGCGCTTATTTTTATCCCCTTCTTTTTCACATATTTTAATCTATAATACTGTTAAATGCTTATTAGTAACAGAAATCTGTTTTATTTAAAAAGTTATATTAAAAATAAAGCAAGAGATTTTATCGTTTTTTTTTTACGTTATTTGTAGCTAATATATTGAAACGCCATGAATTTTATTGAATTGCAAATAAATCGACGCATAAACTTTTGCAATATTTTTAAAACTCTTCTCTCATATCGCGTTTTTAAAATGAACGAAATACGAAATGTTATATGAAAATTTAACGTCAAAAATATATAATCCGAAAAAATAAAAATATTTTAATTTTATAAAAAAAAAGAAGTCACGATATGTGTGCGTGCATGGGTGTGTTCCGTTCATCGTACATTTATGTATGGCTATTTATACTCATTATTACTGTCATTTTGATTTATTTCCTAAAACATTTATGGCGTTAGACACGTAACAAGGCGATTAAGCGATGCCGAGATCTCCGCAATACGGAGCTGTCTGTATTATCATTGTAGATCGATCTACTCGTGCACGAAGGAGATTGCAATTCGCGATAATTCGCATCTGGTTAACGGTATAATTCATGGATTCTCCACTTCGCGTCTTCCAAGACAAAGGTTAATAGCGTCTACGTACATCTAACTCCTTTGACCGCAAGTATCTAATCCGACATTGAACATGCCATTGCAATCGCATGCATTGCGTTTAATAAACTTACCATCGATGTACCAACGCGTATGAGAATATAATTAATCCTCGCTAATTTCTCTCAGTAAACGCTCGAGGCTCTTGTTCAACGTTTATGTTCAGGGCGGTTTCCGCTGAGAAATTTTCTTTTCATGTAATCCACCTTACAGTGGAGAAAATTTAGAGACGCGCACACACAATATCGTGCAATGAATTTGTAAATTAATTTGGAATCAAATTTCGATCAACATCTCGTGTTGAAACAAAATTTGCTTTATTGTATTATTTCACCAGGTTATAGTCGATACATCATTGGGACGAATCTACTCATACATCACAGAATATTGCAGTAACATTGCGACAATGTTCTGTGCTGTATGAGTAGTAAATAGTGAAACTGGAAGGAACGTCAATCATTATTATTCTTGGTCGTTATGATTATAGCCTTTACCGCTCCTGAGGGCCCATATGTAATTAGCATACTAATTTGGAATAATATAGTGAACCGATTATAATATAATAATTCGTGGTATATTGCTTAATACGTACTGGCGATTTATTTTACTTTGCCGAGCATTATCAACATTATTATGCTCTTTACGTGATATTCCATAATTTATTTGCCAAATCAATTGTACAATAAACACATAGAGTATTAAATAAGCATTATCCAGATATTAGGCAATTTTGCAATTCCTAATTCTATTCAATTTGCTATTATGGTTTAACGAGAACAATAGTACTTTAACGATAACAATAATAGATAAAATATTCTAACAATGCACATTTTTATAAATCACACGAACAGAAAGGTATTGACAAAAACGAATCTTAAAATCGAATTTTGTATTTCGAACAAGATAATCTCAATGAATAGTATTTGATTAAATATGGAGGCAGTATAGATACTATTTAAAGATATTCGTCGCTTTATCTCATCTGACAATAAAATAACAATAGAAAGGTAGAAAACTATTTATATTTTTTAGCTAAATAGATAGCATATTATCTCGTTGAAACCCGAATTAAAATTAAATTACATTTGAAATTATTTGTTTATTGCGTGTTTGAGGTCCAAAATAGAAACTTAATTTCTGTAAAGATTAAACATATCAAAACCTTTTAGAAACCATAAGTGTGAAAAAAATGAGATTGAAAATAAGAGCAAAATTTTGTCTCGGGTATATACGTTTGATCGCAACAAGATTTAAACATATTTGATGAGTCACGCGGATCTCTATGATCGTTTTTCAAATTTGATGCATGAAAATAATCGAAATCAATTTGTCAGTTCCTGACGGAAAATCCATCATTTTTCTTTGCGTTCGAGAAACGCCAACGTTCTTTCGTGTTTTATGTTACTTTTTCGCAAACCTGCGACTTCTTTTCTTCTGATACATCGTCGAGATCGTCCGGTATCGATGTGCACTTATCGGGAAAGTACACGAGTCGGGTCAACATCGAGACAATCGACGGGATCTGCTTCTTTCCATGGAATTTTTCGTTTTGCGGCACGTACGATTGATACTCGATGGCGACGCGACGGTTCACGGAGGTCATTAGGCTGAGTAGATCGCGTTTACGTCCGTGAAGATCCAGCTCCTCGCAGAGCGCTTGTATGAACCAAGAGCCCACGTCCGGATTACGCCACGAGTAAAAACCTGAAAGTAACGCGCGGTTATGCGGGTTGTGGGTAGTGGATTACTATCGGCTTCCAGTACTTAATGAGATACACTTTGCGAGATGCAGACGATACTTCTTCGGTGGCCGAGCTCTCGATAAGGTGGATGCACCAGCGAATGACCCATGACCCGTGTAAAGGAGAAGGAAGAGTCGTAATATGAGACATGCGAGAAATTTAATACCTTAGAGGTAAGATATATATATATATATATA